>NC_091167.1:14548795-14561295 GCF_040958095.1 Procambarus clarkii
ACTGTCAATGTGAGAGAACTCGTGTCCAGCTTATAAGCCTATACTTGCATAAACCACAAGTGAAGATAAACAATCTTTGGACAACACCCACCAGTGGGACTCGAACCCAGAAAGCACAACTACCTTGCAGTAGCTGGCATAACTAGTATGCTTTAACCCACTACGCCATCAGACCTTACAAAAGAAGTAGATAGTTCGAGATATATATATCTCAAACATCTCTACCTCCCGAAGGCACCAGATGAGTGAGGGGTCAGTCTGCAATTTTCGTCAAGCCACTGTCAATGTGAGAGAACTCGTGTCCAGCTTATAAGCCTATACTTGCATAAACCACAAGTGAAGATAAACAATCTTTGGACAACACCCACCAGTGGGACTCGAACCCAGAAAGCACAACTACCTTGCAGTAGCTGGCATAACTAGTATGCTTTAACCCACTACGCCATCAGACCTTACAAAAGAAGTAGATAGTTCGAGATATATATATCTCAAACATCTCTACCTCCCGAAGGCACCAGATGAGTGAGGGGTCAGTCTGCAATTTTCGTCAAGCCACTGTCAATGTGAGAGAACTCGTGTCCAGCTTATAAGCCTATACTTGCATAAACCACAAGTGAAGATAAACAATCTTTGGACAACACCCACCAGTGGGACTCGAACCCAGAAAGCACAACTACCTTGCAGTAGCTGGCATAACTAGTATGCTTTAACCCACTACGCCATCAGACCTTACAAAAGAAGTAGATAGTTCGAGATATATATATCTCAAACATCTCTACCTCCCGAAGGCACCAGATGAGTGAGGGGTCAGTCTGCAATTTTCGTCAAGCCACTGTCAATGTGAGAGAACTCGTGTCCAGCTTATAAGCCTATACTTGCATAAAC
Source organism: Procambarus clarkii (assembly GCF_040958095.1). Lineage (NCBI taxonomy): Eukaryota > Metazoa > Arthropoda > Malacostraca > Decapoda > Cambaridae > Procambarus > Procambarus clarkii. Next base: position 14,549,681 of record NC_091167.1, read on the forward strand.
CACAAGTGAAGATAAACAATCTTTGGACAACACCCACCAGTGGGACTCGAACCCAGAAAGCACAACTACCTTGCAGTAGCTGGCATAACTAGTATGCTTTAACCCACTACGCCATCAGACCTTACAAAAGAAGTAGATAGTTCGAGATATATATATCTCAAACATCTCTACCTCCCGAAGGCACCAGATGAGTGAGGGGTCAGTCTGCAATTTTCGTCAAGCCACTGTCAATGTGAGAGAACTCGTGTCCAGCTTATAAGCCTATACTTGCATAAACCACAAGTGAAGATAAACAATCTTTGGACAACACCCACCAGTGGGACTCGAACCCAGAAAGCACAACTACCTTGCAGTAGCTGGCATAACTAGTATGCTTTAACCCACTACGCCATCAGACCTTACAAAAGAAGTAGATAGTTCGAGATATATATATCTCAAACATCTCTACCTCCCGAAGGCACCAGATGAGTGAGGGGTCAGTCTGCAATTTTCGTCAAGCCACTGTCAATGTGAGAGAACTCGTGTCCAGCTTATAAGCCTATACTTGCATAAACCACAAGTGAAGATAAACAATCTTTGGACAACACCCACCAGTGGGACTCGAACCCAGAAAGCACAACTACCTTGCAGTAGCTGGCATAACTAGTATGCTTTAACCCACTACGCCATCAGACCTTACAAAAGAAGTAGATAGTTCGAGATATATATATCTCAAACATCTCTACCTCCCGAAGGCACCAGATGAGTGAGGGGTCAGTCTGCAATTTTCGTCAAGCCACTGTCAATGTGAGAGAACTCGTGTCCAGCTTATAAGCCTATACTTGCATAAACCACAAGTGAAGATAAACAATCTTTGGACAACACCCACCAGTGGGACTCGAACCCAGAAAGCACAACTACCTTGCAGTAGCTGGCATAACTAGTATGCTTTAACCCACTACGCCATCAGACCTTACAAAAGAAGTAGATAGTTCGAGATATATATATCTCAAACATCTCTACCTCCCGAAGGCACCAGATGAGTGAGGGGTCAGTCTGCAATTTTCGTCAAGCCACTGTCAATGTGAGAGAACTCGTGTCCAGCTTATAAGCCTATACTTGCATAAACCACAAGTGAAGATAAACAATCTTTGGACAACACCCACCAGTGGGACTCGAACCCAGAAAGCACAACTACCTTGCAGTAGCTGGCATAACTAGTATGCTTTAACCCACTACGCCATCAGACCTTACAAAAGAAGTAGATAGTTCGAGATATATATATCTCAAACATCTCTACCTCCCGAAGGCACCAGATGAGTGAGGGGTCAGTCTGCAATTTTCGTCAAGCCACTGTCAATGTGAGAGAACTCGTGTCCAGCTTATAAGCCTATACTTGCATAAACCACAAGTGAAGATAAACAATCTTTGGACAACACCCACCAGTGGGACTCGAACCCAGAAAGCACAACTACCTTGCAGTAGCTGGCATAACTAGTATGCTTTAACCCACTACGCCATCAGACCTTACAAAAGAAGTAGATAGTTCGAGATATATATATCTCAAACATCTCTACCTCCCGAAGGCACCAGATGAGTGAGGGGTCAGTCTGCAATTTTCGTCAAGCCACTGTCAATGTGAGAGAACTCGTGTCCAGCTTATAAGCCTATACTTGCATAAACCACAAGTGAAGATAAACAATCTTTGGACAACACCCACCAGTGGGACTCGAACCCAGAAAGCACAACTACCTTGCAGTAGCTGGCATAACTAGTATGCTTTAACCCACTACGCCATCAGACCTTACAAAAGAAGTAGATAGTTCGAGATATATATATCTCAAACATCTCTACCTCCCGAAGGCACCAGATGAGTGAGGGGTCAGTCTGCAATTTTCGTCAAGCCACTGTCAATGTGAGAGAACTCGTGTCCAGCTTATAAGCCTATACTTGCATAAACCACAAGTGAAGATAAACAATCTTTGGACAACACCCACCAGTGGGACTCGAACCCAGAAAGCACAACTACCTTGCAGTAGCTGGCATAACTAGTATGCTTTAACCCACTACGCCATCAGACCTTACAAAAGAAGTAGATAGTTCGAGATATATATATCTCAAACATCTCTACCTCCCGAAGGCACCAGATGAGTGAGGGGTCAGTCTGCAATTTTCGTCAAGCCACTGTCAATGTGAGAGAACTCGTGTCCAGCTTATAAGCCTATACTTGCATAAACCACAAGTGAAGATAAACAATCTTTGGACAACACCCACCAGTGGGACTCGAACCCAGAAAGCACAACTACCTTGCAGTAGCTGGCATAACTAGTATGCTTTAACCCACTACGCCATCAGACCTTACAAAAGAAGTAGATAGTTCGAGATATATATATCTCAAACATCTCTACCTCCCGAAGGCACCAGATGAGTGAGGGGTCAGTCTGCAATTTTCGTCAAGCCACTGTCAATGTGAGAGAACTCGTGTCCAGCTTATAAGCCTATACTTGCATAAACCACAAGTGAAGATAAACAATCTTTGGACAACACCCACCAGTGGGACTCGAACCCAGAAAGCACAACTACCTTGCAGTAGCTGGCATAACTAGTATGCTTTAACCCACTACGCCATCAGACCTTACAAAAGAAGTAGATAGTTCGAGATATATATATCTCAAACATCTCTACCTCCCGAAGGCACCAGATGAGTGAGGGGTCAGTCTGCAATTTTCGTCAAGCCACTGTCAATGTGAGAGAACTCGTGTCCAGCTTATAAGCCTATACTTGCATAAACCACAAGTGAAGATAAACAATCTTTGGACAACACCCACCAGTGGGACTCGAACCCAGAAAGCACAACTACCTTGCAGTAGCTGGCATAACTAGTATGCTTTAACCCACTACGCCATCAGACCTTACAAAAGAAGTAGATAGTTCGAGATATATATATCTCAAACATCTCTACCTCCCGAAGGCACCAGATGAGTGAGGGGTCAGTCTGCAATTTTCGTCAAGCCACTGTCAATGTGATCTCGAACTTATATCTCGATATATATCTCGAACTATCTACTTCTTTTGTAAGGTCTGATGACGTAGTGGGTTAAAGCATACTAGTTATGCCAGCTACTGCAAGGTAGTTGTGCTTTCTGGGTTCGAGTCCCACTGGTGGGTGTTGTCCAAAGATTGTTTATCTTCACTTGTGGTTTATGCAAGTATAGGCTTATAAGCTGGACACGAGTTCTCTCACATTGACAGTGGCTTGACGAAAATTGCAGACTGACCCCTCACTCATCTGGTGCCTTCGGGAGGTAGAGATGTTTGAGATATATATATCTCGAACTATCTACTTCTTTTGTAAGGTCTGATGGCGTAGTGGGTTAAAGCATACTAGTTATGCCAGCTACTGCAAGGTAGTTGTGCTTTCTGGGTTCGAGTCCCACTGGTGGGTGTTGTCCAAAGATTGTATATATATATATATATATATATATATATATATATATATATATATATATATATATATATATATATATATATATATATATACATATATTCTCTCGTGAATGTTGTCCCGAGAAGGACACGGTGAGTTGGGAAGCAATTTGGGCATGATAAGGCGACGGTGGCCGCTGGTGTGTGTATATATATACACCTCCACACTTGCCAATGTGGGCCAGTTGACGCCAGCCCCACGAGCCCGACCCACCTTCCTCTACAAAACACAATCTTCTCTCACAAATACAAGCACAAGTCAATAGATATACCCCGTGTGAGCGGTGGGGGAATATTGCTGGTGATGCGTGAACAATGTTCCTAAGTGCACAAGCCTGGTACACCTTAGCGGGCGCTGGAGAGTGATGAGTCCCAAGCATCAGCGCCAAAAGAAACACTAGGCTTAAGCCCAGAAAAAAACTCATCGTCCACCTCATCACCAAAGCTTCATTAATAAAAAATTGCCAAAATCAGGTCAGTTACATTATATATTGCTGCCTGTGTTTCTTATGAGGAGAGTGAAGGTGGTTGGTGGGGGGACACCTGTTCCCTGTAGCCTACATGTTCGCCACGGAAATAACCGTGGCAGGTGTGTGAGAGAGCCCAGGGTACACATAATAACCGTGGCAGGTGTGTGAAAGAGCCAGGGTACACATAATAACTGTGGCAGGTGTGTGAAAGAGCCAGGGTACACATAATAACTGTGGCAGGTGTGTGAAAGAGCCAGGGTACACATAATAACTGTGGCAGGTGTGTGAGAGAGCCCAGGGTACACATAATAACTGTGGCAGGTGTGTGAGAGAGCCCAGGGTACACATAATAACCGTGGCAGGTGTGTGAGAGAGCCCAGGGTACACATAATAACCGTGGCAGGTGTGTGAGAGAGCCCAGGGTACACATAATAACTGTGGCAGGTGTGTGAGAGAGCCCAGGGTACACATAATAACCGTGGCAGGTGTGTGAGAGAGCCCAGGGTACACATAATAACTGTGGCAGGTGTGTGAGAGAGCCCAGGGTACACATAATAACTGTGGCAGGTGTGTGAGGGAGCCAGGGTACACATAATAACCGTGGCAGGTGTGTGAGAGAGCCAGGGTACACATAATAACTGTGACAGGTGTGTGAGAGAGCCAGGGTACACATAATAACTGTGGCAGGTGTGTGAGAGAGCCAGGGTACACATAATAACTATGGCAGGTGTGTGAGGGAGCCAGGGTACACATAATAACTGTGACAGGTGTGTGAGAGAGCCAGGGTACACATAATAACTGTGGCAGGTGTGTGAAAGAGCCAGGGTACACATAATAACTGTGGCAAGTGTGTGAGAGAGCCAGGGTACACATAATAACTGTGACAGGTGTGTGAGGGAGCCAGGGTACACATAATAACTGTGGCAGGTGTGTGAGAGAGCCAGGGTACACATAATAACTGTGACAGGTGTGTGAGAGAGCCCAGGGTACACATAATAACTGTGGCAGGTGTGTGAGAGAGCCCAGGGTACACATAATAACTGTGGCAGGTGTGTGAGAGAGCCCAGGGTACACATAATAACTGTGGCAGGTGTGTGAGAGAGCCCAGGGTACACATAATAACCGTGGCAGGTGTGTGAGAGAGCCCAGGGTACACATAATAACTGTGGCAGGTGTGTGAGAGAGCCCAGGGTACACATAATAACCGTGGCAGGTGTGTGAGAGAGCCCAGGGTACACATAATAACTGTGGCAGGTGTGTGAGGGAGCCAGGGTACACATAATAACTGTGGCAGGTGTGTGAGGGAGCCAGGGTACACATAATAACTGTGGCAGGTGTGTGAGGGAGCCAGGGTACACATAATAACTGTGGCAGGTGTGTGAGAGAGCCCAGGGTACACATAATAACTGTGGCAGGTGTGTGAGAGAGCCCAGGGTACACATAATAACTGTGGCAGGTGTGTGAGAGAGCCCAGGGTACACATAATAACTGTGGCAGGTGTGTGAGAGAGCCCAGGGTACACATAATAACCGTGGCAGGTGTGTGAGAGAGCCCAGGGTACACATAATAACTGTGGCAGGTGTGTGAGGGAGCCAGGGTACACATAATAACTGTGGCAAGTGTGTGAGGGAGCCAGGGTACACATAATAACTGTGACAGGTGTGTGAGAGAGCCAGGGTACACATAATAACTGTGGCAGGTGTGTGAAAGAGCCAGGGTACACATAATAACTGTGGCAAGTGTGTGAGAGAGCCAGGGTACACATAATAACTGTGACAGGTGTGTGAGGGAGCCAGGGTACACATAATAACTGTGGCAGGTGTGTGAGAGAGCCAGGGTACACATAATAACTGTGACAGGTGTGTGAGTGAGCCAGGATACACGTTTGTAACTTGCGCACCTACACGATTTTAAGGGCTCGGTTCCAGAGCCCATTATATGTGCCTCTAATCCATTACCACTCACATGAGGGGCAGGGCGTCCATGATGTATAAGTTGAAAACTTGCATGAACTTTTCTACCTGCACTTGCGATATATCAGTGGGAGAACAGACCCAACATTTAGTTCACCAGTGTTCTTAATTTATCGTAGTAAAGATTGACGGGGATATCTTTAATATATAATAATGTTTATTATTGCTTCATAATACTAGACCAGATAAAATCTTTCTTGTACAATTTAGCTGCAAATGTAATTTTACATAAATGCTTCTGCAAAGGAATTCTGTTTTTTATTGATGATATTGATAAGTAAAAGTAAATTATACTGGCTAGGTTTTCTAGGGCCTATATCGACTGTCGGGATCAACCTACAATTATACTTAATTTTGAACAAAGTAGAAGTAAACTCACGGCATGTACACTGAGAAATGGAGTACATCTTTAGAATACCTAACTGGGGTTTCAATGATATATTAGTTAACACTGACTTCTGACTGCATGTTATTAATGGTTACCAACAGCAGGTTGGAGCCCGTTTCATCTGAACCTGTCCTGAGTCACTGCTACACAGCTGTTATGGACAGGGTGATGAGACGAGCAAGTAGAGGAACTTGAAGGTTGTGTAAGCTTATGCAGACAGTGAGAGCAATATCTACAATGTGCAAACTTAAATATACAGTTTTACATTACTTTCACAATGGATACTTTATAAATAGTACAAACATATACTAGTACGCTGTATATTGGTGCAAGCCATAACACCGTAACTAGTTTGTTTTTTAGTTTAGTTCGTTTATTATGCACCCCATACCCATCTTGTGGGCGGTAGTGGAAAGGGTTACAGAGGCACATAATGGGCTCAGGGACTGAACCCCACAATTCATTTAGCTAAGCAAGTTACAATCTTGATGAGCTAGTTACAAAATTCAGTGTAAGTCGTCACATCAACAATGGGTTCGAGATCGACCACAAGTACAGTTTCTAAATTAAGCAACTGACATATGTGGAGAGCTAGTGTCACAATTGATATGTTTGTCCTGCACACCGCCCCCCCATCCGGTGGGCAGCGGTGGATAGGTTACAATCTCTCAGTTACTACCTACAGTTAGCAAACTGGGGATATTTGGCTAAAATTTCTGGTAGCAGATCACTTTGAATGAAATATTGACACATCGCTGGAACATTGGTTATAGAATTGTCTCTAAATTCACGTATCTTTTCGCACTCCATCACATAGTGACGGAGGGTGTGCGAATAATTTTGTTGACACAGTTTACATTTGGTCAGATCTACATCAGCAGGTAATGAGAATTCCCACAGAAGCGAGTGTTTTTTTTTTTTTTTTTTTTTTTTTTTTAGCACAAATCCTCGGACATTTACTATATATTCGACATATTTATATATTTATTTGTTACAGGAAGATACAGCGAGTTGTATTTTGCAAATTTTGATGAGTAAATGACGCACTCTCGCAGTGTTATCCAGTGGCAGTAATTAATCTGTTTCGTGGCCGGTTAAATCTGGAGAGCAGTAATTTAATAGACCAGACGCACCTTAAGGCACAGGTGTGTGTGTGGCCTTCAACACGGTAAAGGAGTTTACTGACTGCCTCTCCACTGCTATGTTAGTGGAGAGGTATTTATTAGGAACGTAGAATATCTTAGCAGTGTATCTTAATTCAAGATATAAAGACTGTATTTCCAAAATGAATCTAATGAGACATCCCGAACGCTTTTGTTAAACTTAGAACAATTGGAAAAAAGTTTCGAGAAAAGGAAACGTGAAAGTAAAGAACAAACGAATGATTTCAGTTGCATGGATTTTGAGGTCCCGATATTCATCATGACCGAAAAATGTGTTTTCCCAATGTTGCTGTGTCAAATGTCCCAAGATGAAATCATCGTGAATCTATATGAAGCTCGTGTTCTCTCTGGTAATGTGCAGGACCGAGGAAAATTAATTCTGATCTCTTGCTTGGACTAGTGTCGTTGGGAGGTTGGATTTGTTGCGGAAATAGTCTCGACATTCAACCTCTTCTAATGATCTGTCGCGGCGGTGGTCTACAGGTAGAGTACTGGTTATGTCAAGGTGCGCCAACACCTGACTTTCCACCAAGGTTCGAGCCCATTCACAGGAGAGTGAGTTCTTTGACTTGTGAGTTTTAGTAAGTTTAACGTATATATATATTATATATGCAAACAAGCCTGAATGGTCCCCAGGACTATATACAACTGAAAACTCACACCCCAGAAGTGACTCGAACCCATACTCCCACAACTGGTATGTACAGGGACGCCTTAATCCGCTTGACCATCACGACCGGACATAAGGAAGTGATAGCCGAGGCTATATGAACCACTTCCCCGCCGGCACTCGGATGGTAATCTTGGGCATAGCATTTTATCAAATCACCTCATTCTTTGGGGCACACGTGAGGAACACAAATGCAAACAAGCCTGAATGGTCCCCAGGACTATATACAACTGAAAACTCACACCCCAGAAGTGACTCGAACCCATACTCCCACAACTGGTATGTACAGGGACGCCTTAATCCGCTTGACCATCACGACCGGACATAAGGAAGTGATAGCCGAGGCTATATGAACCACTTCCCCGCCGGCACTCGGATGGTAATCTTGGGCATAGCATTTTATCAAATCACCTCATTCTTTGGGGCACACGTGAGGAACACAAATGCAAACAAGCCTGAATGGTCCCCAGGACTATATACAACTGAAAACTCACACCCCAGAAGTGACTCGAACCCATACTCCCACAACTGGTATGTACAGGGACGCCTTAATCCGCTTGACCATCACGACCGGACATAAGGAAGTGATAGCCGAGGCTATATGAACCACTTCCCCGCCGGCACTCGGATGGTAATCTTGGGCATAGCATTTTATCAAATCACCTCATTCTTTGGGGCACACGTGAGGAACACAAATGCAAACAAGCCTGAATGGTCCCCAGGACTATATACAACTGAAAACTCACACCCCAGAAGTGACTCGAACCCATACTCCCACAACTGGTATGTACAGGGACGCCTTAATCCGCTTGACCATCACGACCGGACATAAGGAAGTGATAGCCGAGGCTATATGAACCACTTCCCCGCCGGCACTCGGATGGTAATCTTGGGCATAGCATTTTATCAAATCACCTCATTCTTTGGGGCACACGTGAGGAACACAAATGCAAACAAGCCTGAATGGTCCCCAGGACTATATACAACTGAAAACTCACACCCCAGAAGTGACTCGAACCCATACTCCCACAACTGGTATGTACAGGGACGCCTTAATCCGCTTGACCATCACGACCGGACATAAGGAAGTGATAGCCGAGGCTATATGAACCACTTCCCCGCCGGCACTCGGATGGTAATCTTGGGCATAGCATTTTATCAAATCACCTCATTCTTTGGGGCACACGTGAGGAACACAAATGCAAACAAGCCTGAATGGTCCCCAGGACTATATACAACTGAAAACTCACACCCCAGAAGTGACTCGAACCCATACTCCCACAACTGGTATGTACAGGGACGCCTTAATCCGCTTGACCATCACGACCGGACATAAGGAAGTGATAGCCGAGGCTATATGAACCACTTCCCCGCCGGCACTCGGATGGTAATCTTGGGCATAGCATTTTATCAAATCACCTCATTCTTTGGGGCACACGTGAGGAACACAAATGCAAACAAGCCTGAATGGTCCCCAGGACTATATACAACTGAAAACTCACACCCCAGAAGTGACTCGAACCCATACTCCCACAACTGGTATGTACAGGGACGCCTTAATCCGCTTGACCATCACGACCGGACATAAGGAAGTGATAGCCGAGGCTATATGAACCACTTCCCCGCCGGCACTCGGATGGTAATCTTGGGCATAGCATTTTATCAAATCACCTCATTCTTTGGGGCACACGTGAGGAACACAAATGCAAACAAGCCTGAATGGTCCCCAGGACTATATACAACTGAAAACTCACACCCCAGAAGTGACTCGAACCCATACTCCCACAACTGGTATGTACAGGGACGCCTTAATCCGCTTGACCATCACGACCGGACATAAGGAAGTGATAGCCGAGGCTATATGAACCACTTCCCCGCCGGCACTCGGATGGTAATCTTGGGCATAGCATTTTATCAAATCACCTCATTCTTTGGGGCACACGTGAGGAACACAAATGCAAACAAGCCTGAATGGTCCCCAGGACTATATACAACTGAAAACTCACACCCCAGAAGTGACTCGAACCCATACTCCCACAACTGGTATGTACAGGGACGCCTTAATCCGCTTGACCATCACGACCGGACATAAGGAAGTGATAGCCGAGGCTATATGAACCACTTCCCCGCCGGCACTCGGATGGTAATCTTGGGCATAGCATTTTATCAAATCACCTCATTCTTTGGGGCACACGTGAGGAACACAAATGCAAACAAGCCTGAATGGTCCCCAGGACTATATACAACTGAAAACTCACACCCCAGAAGTGACTCGAACCCATACTCCCACAACTGGTATGTACAGGGACGCCTTAATCCGCTTGACCATCACGACCGGACATAAGGAAGTGATAGCCGAGGCTATATGAACCACTTCCCCGCCGGCACTCGGATGGTAATCTTGGGCATAGCATTTTATCAAATCACCTCATTCTTTGGGGCACACGTGAGGAACACAAATGCAAACAAGCCTGAATGGTCCCCAGGACTATATACAACTGAAAACTCACACCCCAGAAGTGACTCGAACCCATACTCCCACAACTGGTATGTACAGGGACGCCTTAATCCGCTTGACCATCACGACCGGACATAAGGAAGTGATAGCCGAGGCTATATGAACCACTTCCCCGCCGGCACTCGGATGGTAATCTTGGGCATAGCATTTTATCAAATCACCTCATTCTTTGGGGCACACGTGAGGAACACAAATGCAAACAAGCCTGAATGGTCCCCAGGACTATATACAACTGAAAACTCACACCCCAGAAGTGACTCGAACCCATACTCCCACAACTGGTATGTACAGGGACGCCTTAATCCGCTTGACCATCACGACCGGACATAAGGAAGTGATAGCCGAGGCTATATGAACCACTTCCCCGCCGGCACTCGGATGGTAATCTTGGGCATAGCATTTTATCAAATCACCTCATTCTTTGGGGCACACGTGAGGAACACAAATGCAAACAAGCCTGAATGGTCCCCAGGACTATATACAACTGAAAACTCACACCCCAGAAGTGACTCGAACCCATACTCCCACAACTGGTATGTACAGGGACGCCTTAATCCGCTTGACCATCACGACCGGACATAAGGAAGTGATAGCCGAGGCTATATGAACCACTTCCCCGCCGGCACTCGGATGGTAATCTTGGGCATAGCATTTTATCAAATCACCTCATTCTTTGGGGCACACGTGAGGAACACAAATGCAAACAAGCCTGAATGGTCCCCAGGACTATATACAACTGAAAACTCACACCCCAGAAGTGACTCGAACCCATACTCCCACAACTGGTATGTACAGGGACGCCTTAATCCGCTTGACCATCACGACCGGACATAAGGAAGTGATAGCCGAGGCTATATGAACCACTTCCCCGCCGGCACTCGCAGGCTTGTTTGCATTTGTGTTCCTCACGTGTGCCCCAAAGAATGAGGTGATTTGATAAAATGCTATGCCCAAGATTACCATCCGAG
>NC_091167.1:14566295-14693795 GCF_040958095.1 Procambarus clarkii
AAGACCTCTGCTTTATGGTGCCCATGTAGAAGTTTGCAAATAGGACCTCTAGGGGAGAACCCATGGCGACCCCATTTACTAGCTTATACATGTGCCCATCAGGATTCAAGAAGGGTGCCTCTTTAGTGCAGGCTTCGAGTAACTTCCTCAGTATGCACTCAGGTATGTCCAGAGGGGTGCAAGCCGGATCACGATACACTCTGTCCATCATCATCCTGATTGTTTCATCCACAGGCACGTTGATAAACAGCGACTCCACATCCAGAGAGGCTCTTATCCCTGTGGCCCGTGCTCTGGTGCTCCCTGCAGTAAGTCAACGAATTCCTTTGGAGACTTCAGGCTAAAAGCACAAGGCACATAAGGAGTCAGCAAGCAGTTGAGCCACTTAGCCAGTCTGTATGTGGGTGTGGGTATCTGGCTGATGATTGGCCCAAGTGGGTTTCCAGGCTTGTGGGTCTTGAAATTCCCATATGCGTAATCAGGTTTATATTCCCCCGATAACCTTTGGCAGGTGGAGTCCGGATTTCTTGGCGTTAACAATTTCAATCAATCTGTTTACCTTCGTTTTCAATTCGGCTGTAGTGTCCTTCGTTACCCTTTGGAATTTAGTTTGGTCGGAGAGTATGAGGTTAATTTTTTGCCAGATATTCGACTTTTTTAAGAATAACGTATATTGGCGACTTGTCACCTCTTCTGACAACTATCTCCTTATTCTCACGAAGGCTCGTAGCTGCTGCTTTGAGCTCGGGGGACAGTATGGTGCTTCTGTAGTTATCTCGAATCTTTCCTCCTTCTGCAATAAGTTCCGCTTGCAAGGTGTCTTTAGTAGTAACTTTCTTTTGCGTCTCGAGGTCGAATATGTCGTCCAATAGGATCTCCAACTCCACCATCCGGGCCATCTCATTTGGTCTGGACATAACGTGACAGTTTATTCCCAGATTTAAGAGAGTGATTTAGTTCTCAGTGAGGTTGAATCCGGCAAGGTTTAAGAAGCCATCTCTGGGTCGAGGAATCGCCATAGGTCCTCCGAATAATGTTGTCATTTTCTTGATGATCCTGGTTTCGGTGCTATGGCGATGTCGATTTGCAAGAATGTCGGTGTTGGTCGATTCTAGTACGGAGGTCTTCTTGTTTGCATGTAGGCCCGTCCTAACCACTCCACATACTTCTGTTACCATAGTGTGTTGTGCAGGCTCCTGTGTCAGGTTAGGTCTGCGCTGGTGGGTTTTGACGGGTTCCTTCGGCATGGTTGTCCTCCTCCCTTGTCGGGTCGAGGGTGCTGGGTTGTAGACCTGCTCGGACGAGGCGATCCTTGATGAACTTACCTCGCCTCCACACAATCATTGGTGGATTTTGCAGGAAATTCTCCCAAGAGGGGTGGTCACAGTATGTCTCCCTCATCCTGGCCCATACGTCTGAGAGTTTCTGTTTTAGTTTCCCAGGAAAACCAGGGAAGAACAGGGTAGGGAGGATCCATCTATCCTCCAACCGTGGGGCCGGGGACCTGAGAAGTTGTTATCTGGTTCTCCTGCGTAGTTTCTCTTATACATTCAGTGCTTTCTCAGGGTAACCTCTGTGGCTAAACGTCTCCCATAGGTCGTCTAGCTGGGGGTAGAGGGTTTCGTCCTTACTGTTTATTCTTTTAAGGCGTAATCCTAGGGAGAAGGGTAATGATTTCTTTAGGGCTAGCGGATGGCATGAGTCGAACTTCAAGTATGTGTGAAGGTTCGTAGGTTTGTAATACGCCTTCGTGTTCAGGAGTCTGGTTGTTTCGTCCACGTACACCGTGGCGTCCAGGAAATTTATTGTGGTGTCGTCGTGTTCTAGGGTAAATTTGATATTTCCGTGAACTGTGTTCGCCCAGGCAAAGAAACCCTCTAGACGTGGGAGTCCTCCTGCCATGACTCCAAAGATATCGTCTATATATCTGTAGTACACTGCTGGGGCGTCTTCTCTGGGGGATCTCTCCCTTTCAAAAACTACATGCATAAAGATGTCAGCAATAGCTACGCTACTGGACGCTCCTATGGCAGTGCCCTTTGTATGTCTAAATGCCTTACCATCGAATTGAAGGAGGGTATCCCTCATTACATATAGTATGGCTTCTTCCAATAACTGTCTGTGAGGCGGCCTCCATACTCCTGCTTGAATTTTGTGTTTGTTTTCATCAAAAAAGGTTGCTACCACTTCGGCGGCCTCTCTCTGTGGTATGCTCGGGTAGAGCGATACCACATCCAATGAGAAAAGGCAGGCTCCGCTTGGAACTGGACCTCTGATGTTGGCTATCTTGTTCAGGAAGTCTGTTGTATCTTGAAGGCGTTCCAGTAGGAGTCGTAGAAGGGGGTTGAGGAGGGCTGTACATATCCAATCTACCGGTGTGGTAGGTGCCCGGCACCCGCTCAGCACTGGTCTCCCCGGGCACGTTCCTGTGATCACGTTCGGTGGTTTGTGAATATTTGGTAGAAGATAAAGGTGTGGGATAACAGACTCAAAGGCTATGTCTGTCCAGGAAAACCAAAACTGTCAAGCAAGGCAAGTCCCTTGCCTTGCTTGCATGAGCCCACTATTCCCGTCTTGGGCTTTATTTTCAAAAAGCTTGAGGACTAGATTCCTGCTCCTTGTCTGGGCGTTCTTCAGAGCAGCGTCTTGTTTGTGATCCGGTGGTATGCCGCTGTGTCCGCCAGGTGTCGTTCCATTTCCCCATGTATAGTTAGCCCGTCTCCAGACGACGACGGTGCCTCCCTTATCCGCGGGTTTAATCACGATGTCCGTTCTCGACTTCAATGTTGACAAGACTTACCTCTCCTCTCGGGGCAGGATGCACCTGTGTCTGCGCTCAGTGTTCCGTCCGAGGTCTTCACTTCAGGTTCTGTATCACTGACCTCAGTCCACCAGGTTGTAACTCGGTCGCGGTTTCGATTCTCTTGGGTGGAGGTACCTAAAAAGAGAGAGAAAGTTTAGTTTTTGGGGTTGCCTGTTGTAACTTGTCTTGCTCCGGCCGGAGGTTGCTCCAGACTTGGTTGATACTGTGTTCCAAGCTGTTGCCGAGGTCCTCAATGGTGTCCTATCGTATCTTGCGTGCTGGCGGGCCTATCACAGAAGTAATACCCCTCTCCAGCAGTTTCCTTTCATACTGGGTGAGGGGGATTTCCGAGATATTTGGATTAAAAGGATTACAGTCTCCGTGGTGTAGTGGTAAGACACTCGCCTGGCGTTCCGCGAGCGCTTTGTCATGGGTTCGTATCCTGGCCGGGGAGGATTTACTGGGCGCAAATCCTTAACTGTAGCCTCTGTTTAACGCAACAGTAAAATGTATACTTGGTTGTAAAAACGATTCTTCGCGACAGGGGATCGTATTCCAGGGACCTGCCCGAAACGCTACACGTACTAGTGACTGTACAAGAATGTAACAACTCTTGTATATATCTCCAAAAAAAAAAAAGAGATGACTGATGTTCGTCTTAATTTTCCCTTCTTCTGCTGTAGTTCGCGTTGTTTCCGTTTCTTCTCTAACCTCCATCGTTCCACTCTGCGTCTCTGCCTCCTCCCTGCTGGTCTCTGTTCGTGCTGTTCCAGATTTTGGTCTGGCTGTTGTTCCCTGCATGACGTCTGTTGTCCGTGCCTCTGTTGTCGTACCTGCTCCTGTCTCTTTTCTCTCGGAAAAAATTCTGTCCCCTATTGTTATAGTTACCCCTCGTTAGGGGGGGGGGGGGGGTTACCTCTATCGTTAGGGGGTTGTTCTGCCTCAGGGAGGGTCTCTATTGTTATACCCGCATGTTTCCTCGAGATCTGTCCCTGTTATTTCTTGGTGGATTTTCCCAGCCAGCTCTGGATCTGTCTCGACTGTTCCCCCTCCCTGGTTAGCTCATGAATCATCTCTATGGCGTGTCTGTCTGGAAGGGCTCCTCCTTCTCCGGTTCAGTCCTGTGGTATGGTTGGGGTTCCTAGGTTTAGGGGGAAGGACAGGTTTGCTGGGAGGGGGCAGACCTTGGTTAGGACGTAGGCTAGTATCATCGTCATCCCGTAGTTCAAGTACGGACCTGGGGGCTGCCTGGGCTTCCCGCTGCTCAGGATGTTGGTTCAGTGGTTGCCCTTGGTCTAGCGCCCTGTCCACAGCATTTAGCAGGCTCTGCCTTGTACCTTCCTGGGGATTTGAGAAAAACTCATCGTACCTGTGCGACGTTTGCCCTGATCTCATGAGGCGTCCGTCGTAGGGTCTCTCCAGGTTACTCTGCTTCGGGGCCGTCTTCCGTCTAAAACCTTCCCACAGGGTAGTCCCTATCCTCTTTTCGTCCCATCCTTTCATTAGGAGATATTATTATAATACATTATTATTATAATATAACAATAATTAAATATTTTTATAATATTAATATTGTGGTGGTGGTGATGATATTATAATATTTGAGTAGTGTGTTATAGTGTGAGGAAGTCCCAGGAGGACTACCTCACACTACATGGATTATCAGATATATAAAAGGACATTAAATTCAACTACCCAGAAAATCATATTAGCCAAAAGAAACTACGAAAGAAAACTTGGCCAAAACATGAAGGAAGTTCCAAAATCATTGTATGCATATATACAAAGTCAAACCAAAAGCAAGGACTCTGTAGGACCCCTAAAACCCCCTCTGTAGGACTCTGTAGGACCCCTAAAACCCCCTCTGTAGGACTCTGTAGGACCCCTAAAACCCCCTCTGTAGGACTCTGTAGGACCCCTAAAACCCCCTCTGTAGGACTCTGTAGGACCCCTAAAACCCCCTCTGTAGGACTCTGTAGGACCCCTAAAACCCCCTCTGTAGGACTCTGTAGGACCCCTAAAACCCCCTCTGTAGGACTCTGTAGGACCCCTAAAACCCCCTCTGTAGGACTCTGTAGGACCCCTAAAACCCCCTCTGTAGGACTCTGTAGGACCCCTAAAACCCCCTCTGTAGGACTCTGTAGGACCCCTAAAACCCCCTCTGTAGGACTCTGTAGGACCCCTAAAACCCCCTCTGTAGGACTCTGTAGGACCCCTAAAACCCCCTCTGTAGGACTCTGTAGGACCCCTAAAACCCCCTCTGTAGGACTCTGTAGGACCCCTAAAACCCCCTCTGTAGGACTCTGTAGGACCCCTAAAAGATGAGACTAACCAAGTTATATTGGATAATAAAATGGCAGCAAACACTCTGAATGAATACTTTACATCAGTGTTCACACTAGAAAAATTGAACGACATCCCATCACCTACAAAAATATGTTTGAAGGAGGTGAAGAGAATGAATTAAGGGATATGCCCATTACATGCGACACAATCAGGAAGATCATTGACAAACTAAAAGACTCAAAAGCCCCAGATGTGGATAGATTTCAATCCTAAGTCGCAAAGGAACTGGAAAATGCACCATGCATACCACTGAAACTCCTCTTCAGAAAATCCCTGGACCAAGGGATAGTTCCCCCTGGATTGGAAATATGTACATGTTACCCCTATTTCAAAAAAGGCAGAAAGAGCTCGGCAGAACACGACCGTCCGAACAGCTTGACATCACACATCTGCAAGCTCAAAGAGAGAATCCTAAGGGAGGGAATCATCCAACATCTTTTTGTGAACATTCATGTAAAATCGACACAACATGGGTTTGTTAAAAACAGATCCTGCCTCACTAACCTGCTCACATTTCTGGAAACAGTAACAGGCTATTCAGACAAAGAATTTCAGGTAGATGTAGCTTACATGGACTTTGCTAAAGTTTTTGACAAGGTACCACATGAGAGACTGACAAAGACATTCCAGGAACATGGAATAAATGGAAGAATGCTGGAATGTATAAAACAATGGTTAAAACATAGAAAACAAAAGGTCGTGCTAAATGGGAATGAATCATTACTGGGGAAATGTGCTCAGTGGGGTCCCACAGGGGTCCACTTTGGGACCAACCCTTAGTGTCATATTCATCAATGAGTCTGATGAGAACATTACAAACCACATCATCAAGTTTGTAGATGACACTAAGATCTATGGTAACGTTGGAAGTGAAAGTAATATTGAGACTTTACAAAGAGATCTACAAGAACTCAACAAATGGTCAGATGACTGGCAAATGCTTTTTAATGTTGATATGTCCCACCTGGTTGTGTCCCACCTTGCATGTGGGGCACAACAACCCACGTCACAACTACCACATTGACAACACAACCTTACAGCAGATTGATGAAGGAAAGGACCTTGGAGTCAGAATCCATCATTCATTAAAAGTTGCACAACAACATACCACTGAAAGCAAAAAGTTGCACAACAACATACCACTGAAAGCAAAAAGTTGCACAACAACATACCACTGAAAGCAAAAAGTTGCACAACAACATACCACTGGGAGGAAAAAGTTGCACAACAACATACCACTGGGAGCAAAAAGTTGCACAACAACATACCACTGGGAGCAAAAAGTTGCACAACAACATACCACTGGGAGCAAAAAAAGTGAACCACACTTTGGGAATAATCAAGCTTACCTTTACCTTCAAGGAAAAGAAAGTAGTCGATCAGTTGTACAAGTCTCTGGTGCGCCCCACTTGGAGTATTGCGGCCAGACATGGAGACCTCATCTTCAGAAAGACATGGCTGCTCTGGAGAAAGTGCAACACCGGGCAACATAAATCATACCAGAGCCAAGTCATCTCTCGTGCCAGAAAGATTGGGGACCACAGGGGCTACAACACTACAGACCAGACATGACGGGGCGGATCTCATCGAAACTTTCAAAATACTGAACAATTTGGAGTATGTCGATCCGGACAAATTCTTCAAAAGGTCAAATGTAACACAAACAAGGAGCAACGGGTTCAAGCTCAACAAACCACAATATAGGGCAGAAAACAATGATGCTTTTTCACCCACAGGATTATAAACCCATGGAACCGCCTACCCGCCGAAGCCGTAAATGCCAAAATATTAAGGCAATTTAAAATCCAGCTGGATAAAAATCATCAGGGCAAATGGGGGGACCTTTGACAACCCACCGGCTTCCTGTCCTCGTCGAGGCCACTAATGAGATGGTGAGCCTTAATTAAATACAGAGTAAGATAGCAGTATAGTGCTGTGTGGACCTAAGGTTGTTGATAACAAAATGTGATTGTTACAAATTAGTAATCCCTTCAGAGGAGTAACACGCTAAGATGATTATTATAATTATGGTTCATTAATTTTATTTCATAGTTTGTGAACCTCGAGAGGCATTATGTCTTAATAAGTTCTAACATATAAACACGATATCGGCTAAGTTTGTATATTATTGGATTACCGATATTGATAACGCCAGATCCGCTGACGGCAACACTCATAATAAAACAAACAGCGGCGGTTAATAATTCAATAAGTCAATAAAGATGATTCAATACGTCAATCATAATAAAGCATTGAGTCAATAAATCAATATTGCTATCGGCAAAAGCTTGCACATTGGTATACAATATATATATATCTAACAAATACAGTAAATCAATTTTACTTCAAATATAATTCATGTATTTAGAGTGATGACGTAACACTGTTCCTGCCGGCTGCTGGGCTTGGCGGGCCGCCCACATATTCCCTGGCAGAGTCCGCGCCGTGTGAGAGCGGCCAGTCACGTCACTACTCTCTGGTAAAACCCCAATTACTTCTCCTTCCCCCGTCTACCTACCTCTTCCCGTCACAGTCAACAACAACTCATAAGGCTTATGTATTAACACGATGTACTGAACGGGGTGAGAATAGCTTGAGCTACCTCATCCCTTTGTGTGTATTTTACCTCAATAAACTTATTTCAATTTCAATTTCAAATATGGCTTATATCATTATTGTTATCAAGCCGCCATGATGACGAGTCGCCGGCTTTCAGCCCCCGTCGAAGCTACTACAGTTGCTGGCCCTCAAGTGAATTCAGGTTAATATATAATGTGGACGTTAGTTTTAGCCTTGAATCTCGTGTACCAATCACGTCCTCTGTGAAGGATCATTACAGTTTGTGACGCGAGAGCTGCAACCATCGGCTCGTCGTCGTCGTTCGAGTATTCTTCAATGCGAAGAATGATTATGACGTAATAGCCACGTTGTGATCCTCCGACATTCAAGTTTTCATTTTTTCAAGTTACAGCCCCGCTCCTGTGCCACGTAAGTCCACTACGGGCTCACCATAACCCGTGCTACTTGGAACGTTTTGTTCCCTGTAGCTGAATTTTTAACAAGAAGAACTCCGCCATTTGATAAATAAATGGCGCTCAAATGATATTTAAGAGGTGATGCCTATGTGGCAAACGATCGGCAGGCACTGTGGCGCAAGCTGCCCTCCCGCTACCTGTGGTAGGGGCATCCCATGTGTCAACATTAACCAGAAACAGCGTAAATTCTCTCCATAAATTACCGATTGTCCATTCCCCAGAATGTATAGATGTTTACAACTTGCCGGCGCGATATATCTCTGTAATCTGTTAATTCCCTTTCGTATTCTTATGTGATATCTTATAATATCTATCAGTGCCACAGTTATATATGGCAAACGTTTATCTATGACAAACCTACACGCGAGAAAGGAATAGTAGTACGACACAAAAAACTTTACCTTTCACGATCCCTAATTTTCCTAATCCCCAAAAATAGGTAATTTCATCCTCATAGTTTCCTACCTTGTGCTTCAAACTCACACTGTATCTTGTACTACCAACTTCCCCAATATTAGTACTTAAGACATATATCCTTACCAGTGTAATCACCTCTGTCAATTTATATATTAGTTACTAGCTGTACCCGGCCACGCGTTGCTGTGGCTCAGCAACACATGTGCGTTGCTGAGCCGCAGCAACCTTTCCTCAGCCTCCTAGTCCTCCCCACCATTCCCCCCTCCCCTGTTCCTTCATCCTCCCAACTATTCCTCACTCCCCCATCCCTTCGTCCTCCCGACCATTTCCCACTCTCCTGTCCCCTCGTCCTCCCCGCCATTTCCTCCCTCCCCCGTCCCTATGTCCTCCCCACCATCCCCCATTCCCCCGTCCCCTCGTCCTCCCCACCATTCCAAACTCCGTCGTCCGATGCATTCCCAAATGATCTGATATTTCCATCATAAAATTGGGAACATCAAATGATATGATCTTCCCTTCACTGAAATATGAAAAAAAACCAATTAGAAACGAAATGAAAAAAAATGAAAAATTAAAAAAATAAACTATACTCCCGAAATGAACGGTATGGTAAACAACAAAGCTCAATTTCAATGCAATGTCACACAAAATAATTAAATCAAAATGAAAATAATTCGAAATCTATGAAAATTCAATTTATCAATGAAATTGGAAACATTGAAATGGAATTGTAGCATATTTAGTATAGCGTGAGTTGCTCTTACATGCAACAGATGGTGCTTGATTTGATTGTTGCCGCCGAAGGCGGCTAGTTTATTGTGCACCCCATACTCATCCTGTGAGCGGTAGCGCAAAAGCATTACAGAGGGCACAAAAGGTCTTTATCAGACCTCATCTTAGATTATTACATAAACAATTTCTTCAATCCTTCACACCTTATAGATACAATGTCAGCTAGTTACAGAGAAAGTGCTATTACAAGAGCTACATATTTACAGTAAGTCATCATACATTAATGGTAGGTCTTGTCGTTAATACATAATAGTTTGGCCAATGGGGATATTACAGAGTCATAGGGAAGCTTCTGTTTATTATTAGTCCTCACAATACACTACTTGTTTCTGAATCTCATATGTCGTTCATCTACTGGAAGCAAAATGTGGGTACAGTGCAAGGATTTCAGGTAATTTATCCATGGTAATAAGATAGGTTGCCATATCATACAGAGTGAGCTTAGATTTATCTCTAAAAGGCTCAATTTTACAACAATCCAAGATATAGTGTTCGAGTGTGTGTCCCAGCCTATGTCCACACACTTTACACTTTACTTCATCTAGATCCCTATACAAGCCGAACTGCCAGAGATACTTGTAGCCAAGTCTTATACGAGCTGTGACAACATCTGTTAGTCTACTGACTTTGTTACTTGCCCCATACACATGTTTTACTTCACACATTTCATTGTGATGAACAATGGACCTACTAGTTCCAGTTTGCACTGTTCTGCTTTCTTCAAATCCATCTAGGAGTTCTCGTCTAATGACACTTTTAAGGGACCTATTTGATAACTCAAGATTCCATTCAATACTGTCTTTATTTACTGCAGCCTTAGCAAGGGCGTCAACTTTGTCATGTTCCTGCATGCCAATGTGAGAAGGAATCCACAACATTTTTATATTTACCCTCTTGCTAAGTATTCTTATATATCTACGTCTAGCTTCCAAGACAAGCACGTTATTACTTGATTGCAAACTGTTTATTGCTCGTAGTGAGGATATGGAGTCAGAAATAATTAAGCTGTCTACTTCAGTGTTGTCAATAATTTCAAGTGCTACCAGTATCGCTACCAACTCGGCTTGCATTGTGGACGCCCAGTTACTAATTCGGATATTTCTTTGAATTGTGCTGCCATCGGGCTGATGAGCAATAACAGCACTTCCTGCCCTCCCTGTAGCTGTATTGAGTGATCCGTCAGTGAATATGGTCTGTGCAATGTTGTTTTCAGCTTGTATATTGTGAATGTGTTCTATGGTCCTTAATTTAGCAGCAAGCTGAGCATGAGGGTTGCTTGTGATTAGTTTCTTGGTGGGGTATGCAGGGGTCAGGATGTCAAAAGGTACTATCTGCCAGGGTGGAAGGAAGTGCTGTACTCTTTCATCTGTATATACATCGTGCAGTCCCATCATTTTAATATGAGTGGCAGTTCTTTGAATCCATTTAGACTCGCTAGTTCCATTTCGTATGTGTTCTAACAGTGCAACTGACACAATGTTGTTTTTGTTATCACGCAGCAGCTTTAGTCCCATCATAAGATTAATTTCAAATATTCTATCTCGATGGTGCTGTTAAAAAAAAAACATGTTTTTACC
The DNA here is from genome assembly GCF_040958095.1 of Procambarus clarkii. NCBI lineage: Eukaryota > Metazoa > Arthropoda > Malacostraca > Decapoda > Cambaridae > Procambarus > Procambarus clarkii. The sequence continues at coordinate 14,577,266 of NC_091167.1, forward strand.
TGTCACAGGTGTGGCATCTATACTTATACTCATGAAATGAACGGTATGGTAAACAACACAGCTCAATTCCAATGCAATGCCACACAAAATAATTAAATCAAAATGAAAAAAAATTGAAATGTATGAAAATTTAATTTGTCAGTGCAATCAGAAACATTGATATGGAATCGTAACATATTTTAGTAGTGTGTGTGTGTGTGGCTCTTAAGTGCAACAGATGGCGCTGATTCTTAAAAAAAAAATGTTTTTACCTGTCACTGGTGTGGCATCTATTATTGTACTTACGAAATGAACGGTATGTTAAACAGCACAGCTCAATTCCAACACAATGTCAAACAAAATAATTAAGTCAAAATGAAAATATATCGAAATCTATGAAAATTCAATCTATCATTGCAATTGGAAACATTGACATGGAATTCATAACATATTTAGTATAGCGTGTGTGCGTGTGTGTGCGTTATTATTACGTGCAACAGATGGCGCTGTTTAAAATAAAACATGTTTTTACCTGTTATAGGTGTGGCATCTATATAGTAGGATAAAAAAAAACATGCGCATATGCGAATGGAACGTTGTATCAGAATTTCAAAGCAATCGGTGAAAAACTTTGGGAGATTACAGTGAGTGTTGCTCTTACGTCCAACAGATGGCGCTGTTAAAAAAAAATGTTTTTTTCCTGTCACAGGCGAGGTATGTATATAGTAGATATATAAAAACACGCGCCTATTCAAATGCAACGTTGTGTCAAAATTTCAAAGCAATCAGTAAAGTGGTTTCGAAGATTTCTCTCATATAAAAAACACATGAAAAAAACAGTTTTTCCAAAAAATCATGTTGTTTTTCCGTCACAGACGTGACATCAGTATAGTATGTATATAAAAACCCGCTTGGATGCAAATGGAACATTGTGTGAAAATTTCCTAGCAATCGGTGAAGAACTTTCGGAGATTAGCGGTTTTGCACAAACGAACATTTCCATTTTTATTTATATAGATATGTTGAATATATGCAAAAATGCACTTCACAATATAACTAGCAATCTGAGCTTAGTAATACACACGATATAAATTCATTAGCCAACATCTTTCTCTCCAAAACTCCGAGCCTCTACAAGACACAAAGTCTTCTTCTCACCAAGCAAGTAACTGTCAAAAGATTAAACAACCCGTGGCTCACAAGTGGCATACTTAAAGCAATCAACAAGAAACACGAATAGGCAAAAAATTATAGAATTGACCTAGTTACAAAAGAAGAAATTAAGAGATACTCATCAATGCTCACCAATGAAATACGAAGAGCCAAAGCCTCCTTTTATGAGAATAGATTTAAAGAGGCAAAAGGAAATATGAAAAGTACACGAAAAGTCATCTCTAACATCCTAAGACCTAAACAATAATGACATACCAAGCAGATAAGACTCTCCAAAGATGGTAACACACTTGCAGCAGACTTAGATATTGCAACTGAATTCAATAGCTTCTTTTCATCAATGGACAAGCCGCTGGCAAGGAACCTTTGACAAGCCGCCGTCTTCCTGTCCTCATCGAGGACAGGAAGCCAGGACAAGAGTAAATTCAGGTCAAACTCTGCTACAATGTACCTTTTCATCTTATCTGATATGTTAGATTAAGAACCTGCCCGAAACGCTGTGCGTGTTAGTGGCCTTTCATGAATGTAAAAATTACCAATGTTATGTAATCTCACCAACCCATTGTACCTTCTTGTGAATAACTTCTTCTTCTTCTTTTTCTTCTTCTTCTTCTTCTTCTTCTTCTTCTTCTTCTTCTTCTTCTTCTTCTTCTTCTTCTTCTTCTTCTTCTTCTTCTTCTTCTTCTTCTTCTTCTTCTTCTTCTTCTTCTTCTTCTTCTTCTTCTTCTTCTTCTTCTTCTTCTTCTTCTTCTTCTTCTTCTTCTTCTTCTTCTTCTTCTTCTTCTTCTTCTTCTTCTTCTTCTTCTTCTTCTTCTTCTTCTTCTTCTTCTTCTTCTTCTTCTTCTTCTTCTTCTTCTTCTTCTTCTTCTTCTTCTTCTTCTTCTTCTTCTTCTTCTTCTTCTTCTTCTTCTTCTTCTTCTTCTTCTTCTTCTTCTTCTTCTTCTTCTTCTTCTTCTTCTTCTTCTTCTTCTTCTTCTTCTTCTTCTTCTTCTTCTTCTTCTTCTTCTTCTTCTTCTTCTTCTTCTTCTTCTTCTTCTTCTTCTTCTTCTTCTTCTTCTTCTTCTTCTTCTTCTTCTTCTTCTTCTTCTTCTTCTTCTTCTTCTTCTTCTTCTTCTTCTTCTTCTTCTTCTTCTTCTTCTTCTTCTTCTTCTTCTTCTTCTTCTTCTTCTTCTTCTTCTTCTTATTATTATTATTATTATTATTATTATTATATCATCCTGGAAGCCTCACGACGGGCGGAAGAGAGGAAACATGTGGTACTCTCCTAGGCAATGTTCAGCCTATAAGAACTTGTCCCCACATGGTGTTTGTTCACCCAATGGTGTTTGTTCACCCCATGGTGTTTGTTCACCCCATTGTAACCGGGGGATGGGGGGAAATAGCTCTCTCTAGTCCATTATTCCTCCCCCCAGTTAACTAACGAGCTCGGGGGAAACAGCTCTCTCTAGTCCGTTATCCCGTCCTCAGTTAGCTAACTATTCTAGAGCACTCCCAGAGTTCCTACGGCAACCTCTCTCGTTCAACACCTTGTAACCTAGGTATTTGACTACCTAGGTGCGGGGACTACAAGGCGTCGTAACTTGATCAGCTATCCGAACTCTAGAGAACTCTAGAACACAGTTCACTGCCACAAACGTATAAGAGAAACGAAAGGAAAGAGATGAATAATGAAGTAATTAGTGAGGGTTTGGGGTGAGAGAGGTAGAGAGGTGGGAGGAGCGAGGAGGGTCGTCAGTTGCAAGGGAGAGTTTGGAGAGGGGTGGAGGGGGAGGAGTAGATAGGTAGAAGTAGATAGTAGAAGTAGAAGAGTAGATAGTAGAAGAAGAAATGCTGCCACCATCCATTCATTTGTCCGTACCTACAAGACAAGGAATGGAACTTGTCTGTATCACAATATTCTCAAAGATGTTAGGCAAGTGGTCATTATTAGTATGTTCCATCTGTATCATGTACTCATTAAATCATGAAACCAGTAACCACAGAGGCTTTCTCATCTCAACTCAAAAAGCTCTAGGGAACAAAGTTAAAGACAATTTAAACAATAAATTCATCAATTATATTTCACATGATAAGTATCATAATATAAGCAATTCAACTTAATGTTCAAGTTTAATATGCAAAGTGAGTCATCATCCAAGAATTCGAGAACCCGACAACTGTCTGCCCCTGATCATCACACAACACTTGTAAACACGACTAAGTCACCTTTCATGCTCAACTCACCAAGTGTCTGCCTATAGCTGGATAGAGAGGGAGGGAAGGGGGGGGGGGGGAGTTGTAGTTGACAGACTGTCCCGCCCCGCCGGCTGACAGCCTCCCTGGCTAGGCTGTCCTCTGTTCTCCTCCACTGGCGGTTCTCCTATAGCTTCTCCTCATGTCCTCTACAGCTCCCTCAGTATATATTGGGCTATCAGCCTCCAATTATAAGATTAACAGAAGCAAGGTAAAATTCGCATGAGCTGACCTCAGGTCAACTTGAGGTCATTAACGCTTAGAGGTGTGAGATTTAGGTCGACAGACTGGCGCTTCTCAAATCCTTGTCTGTGACTCATGAACTATGTATATTTTAAATAAAACTAAACAAAACACCTTTACGGTGTTACACCATGGTGTTTGTTCACCCCGTGGTGTTTGTTCACCCCGAGGTGTTTGTTCACCCCATGGTGTTTGTTCACCCCATAATGTTTGTTCACCCCATGGTGTTTGTTTACCCGGTGGTGTTTGTTCATCCGGTTGTGTTTGTTCACTGCATGGTGTTTGTTCATCCGGTGGTGTTTGTTCACCCAATGGTGTTTGTTCACCCGGTGGTGTTTGTTCATCCGGTTGTGTTTGTTCACCCCATGGTGTTTGTTCACCCCGTGGTGTTTGTTCACCCCATGGTGTTTGTTCACCCATGGTGTTTGTTCACCCCATGGTGTTTGTTCACCCAGTGGTGTTTGTTCATCTGGTTGTGTTTGTTCACCGCATGGTGTTTGTTCATCCGGTAGTGTTTGTTCACCCTATGGTGTTTGTTCACCCGGTGGTGTTTGTTCATCCGGTTGTGTTTGTTCACCCCATGGTGTTTGTTCACCACGTGGTGTTTGTTCACCCCATGGTGTTTGTTCACCCCATGGTGTTTGTTCACCCCATGGTGTTTGTTCACCCAGTGGTGTTTGTTCATCTGGTTGTGTTTGTTCACCGCATGGTGTTTGTTCATCCGGTGGGGTTTGTTCACCCCATGGTGTTTGTTCACCCCATGGTGTTTGTTCACCCAGTGGTGTTTGTTCACCCCATGATGTTTGTTCACCCCATGGTGTTTGTTCACCCCATGGTGTTTGTTCATCTGGTGGTGTTTGTTCACCCCATGGTGTTTGTTCATCCGGTGGTGTTTGTTCACCCCGTGGTGTTTGTTCACCCCGTGGTGTTTGTTCACCCCATGGTGTTTGTTCACCTGGTGGTGTTTGTTCATCCGGTGGTGTTTGTTCACCGCATGGTGTTTCTTCCCTCTGAGGTGTTTGTTCACCCCATGGTGTTTGTTCACCCCGTGGTGTTTGTTCACCCCATGGTGTTTGTTCACCCCCGTGGTGTTTGTTCACCCCGTGGTGTTTGTTCACCCCATGGTGTTTGTTCACTCCGAGGTGTTTGTTCACCCCATAATGTTTGTTCACCCCGTGGTGTTTGTTCACCCCGTAGTGTTTGTTCACCCCATGATGTTTGTTTACCCGGTGGTGTTTGTTCACGGCATGGTGTTTGTTCACCCCATGGTGTTTGTTCACCCCGTGGTGTTTGTTCACCCCATGGTGTTTGTTCACCCCATGGTGTTTGTTCACCCCGTGGTGTTTGTTCACCCCATGATGTTTGTTTACCCGGTTGTGTTTGTTCACGGCATGGTGTTTGTTCACCCCATGGTGTTTGTTCACCCCGTGGTGTTTGTTCACCCCATGGTGTTTGTTCACCCCATGGTGTTTGTTCACCCCATGGTGTTTGTTCACCCCATGGTGTTTGTTCACCCCGTGGTGTTTGTTCACCCCATGGTGTTTGTTCACCCCGTGGTGTTTGTTCACCCCATGATGTTTGTTCACCCCATGGTGTTTGTTCACCCCATTGTGTTTGTTCACCCCGTGGTGTTTGTTCACCCCATGATGTTTGTTCACCCCGTGGTGTTTGTTCACCCCATGGTGTTTGTTCACCCCGTGGTGTTTGTTCACCCCATGGTGTTTGTTCACCCCGTGGTGTTTGTTCACCCCATGGTGTTTGTTCACCCCATGGTGTTTGTTCACCCCGTGGTGTTTGTTCACCCCATGATGTTTGTTCACCCCGTGGTGTTTATTCACCCCATGGTGTTTGTTCACCCCGTGGTGTTTGTTCATCCGGTTGTGGTTGTTCACTGCATGGTGTTTGTTCACCCCGTGGTGTTTGTTCACCCCATGGTGTTTGTTCACCCCGTGGTGTTTGTTCACCCCATGGTGTTTGTTCACCCCGTGGTGTTTGTTCACCCCGTGGTGTTTGTTCACCCCATGGTGTTTGTTCACCCCGTGGTGTTTGTTCACCCCATGATGTTTGTTCACCCCATGGTGTTTGTTCACCCCATTGTGTTTGTTCATCCGGTGGTGTTTGTTCACCCCATGGTGTTTGTTCATCTGGTGGTGTTTGTTCACCCCATGGTGTTTGTTCACCCCATGGTGTTTGTTCACCCCATGGTGTTTGTTCACACAATGGTGTTTGTTCATCCGGTTGTGTTTGTTCACCGCATGGTGTTTGTTCATCCGGTTGTGTTTGTTCACCGCATGGTGTTTCTTCACTCTGAGGTGTTTGTTCACCCCATGGTGTTTGTTCACCCCGTGGTGTTTTGTTCACCCCGTGGTGTTTGTTCTCCCCCGTGGTGTTTGTTCACCCCGTGGTGTTTGTTCACCCCATGGTGTTTGTTCACCCCATGGTGTTTGTTCACCCCGTGGTGTTTGTTCACCCCGTGGTGTTTGTTCACCCCCGTGGTGTTTGTTCACCCCCGTGGTGTTTGTTCACCCCATGGTGTTTGTTCACCCCATGGTGTTTGTTCACCCCAAGGTGTTTGTTCACCCCCGTGGTGTTTGTTCACCCCATGGTGTTTGTTCACCCCGTGGTGTTTGTTCACCCCGTGGTGTTTGTTCACCCCATGGTGTTTGTTCACCCCATGGTGTATGTTCACCCCGTGGTGTTTGTTCACCCCCGTGGTGTTTGTTCACCGCATATTGTTTGTTCACCCCGAGGTGTTTGTTCACCCCGAGGTGTTTGTTCACCCCCGTGGTGTTTGTTCACCCCATGGTGTTTGTTCACCACATGGTGTTTGTTCACCCCGTTTTGTTTGTTCACCCCTATGGTGTTTGTTCACCCCGTTTTGTTTGTTCACCCCATGGTGTTTGTTCACCCCATGGTGTTTGTTCACCCAGTGGTGTTTGTTCATCCCCGTGGTGTTTGTTCACCCTGAGGTGTTTGTTCACTCTGTGGTGTTTGTTCACCTGGTGGTGTTTGTTCACCCCCGTGGTGTTTGTTCACCCCGTGGTGTTTGTTCACCCCATGGTGTTTGTTCACCCCATGGTGTTTGTTCACCCCATGGTGTTTGTTCACCCCATGGTGTTTGTTCACCCCATGGTGTTTGTTCACCGCATGGCGTTTGTTCACCCCGTGGTGTTTGTTCACCCCATGGTGTTTGTTCACCCCATGGTATTTGTTCACCCCGTGGTGTTTGTTCACCCCATGGTGTTTATTCACCCCGTGGTGTTTGTTCACCCCGTGGTGTTTGTTCACCCCATGGTGTTTGTTCACCCCGTGGTGTTTGTTCACCCCCGTGGTGTTTGTTCACCCTCATGGTGTTTGTTGACCATGTGTTGTTTGTTCACTCCCGTGATGTTTGTTCACCCCGTGTTGTTTGTTCACCCCCGTGGTGTTTGTTCACTCTATTGTGTTTGTTCACTCTATTGTGTTTGTTCACCCCGTGGTGTTTGTTCATCCCGTGGTGTTTGTTCACCAAATGGTGTTTGTTCACCCCGTGGTGTTTGTTCACCCCCGTGGTGTTTGTTCACCCCGTGGTGTTTGTTCACCCCATGGTGTTTGTTCACCCCATGGTGTTTGTTCACCCCCGTCGTGTTTGTTCACCCCCGTGGTGTTTGTTCACCCCCGTGGTGTTTGTTCACCCCGTGGTGTTTGTTCACCCCATGGTGTTTGTTCACCCCATGGTGTTTGTTCACCCCCGTGGTGTTTGTTCACCCCATGGTGTTTGTTCACCCCATGGTGTTTGTTCACCCCATGGTGTTTGTTCACCCCCGTGGTGTTTGTTCACCCCCGTGGTGTTTGTTCACCCCCGTGATGTTTGTTCACCCCCGTGGTGTTTGTTCACCCGGTGGTGTTTGTTCACCCCAGTGGTGTTTGTTCACCCCGTGGTGTTTGTTCACCCCGTGGTGTTTGTTCACCCCATGGTGTTTGTTCACCCCGTGGTGTTTGTTCACCCCGTGGTGTTTGTTCACCCCATGGTGTTTGTTCACCCCGTGGTGTTTGTTCACCCCCGTGGTGTTTGTTCACCCCGTGGTGTTTGTTCACCCAATGGTGTTTGTTCACCCCATGGTGTTTGTTCACCCCCGTGGTGTTTGTTCACCCCCGTGGTGTTTGTTCACCCCGTGGTGTTTGTTCACCGCGTGGTGTTTGTTCAGTCCGTGGTGTTTGTTCACCCCGTGGTGTTTGTTCACCCCGTGGTGTTTGTTCACCCCCGTAATGTTTGTTCACCCCCGTGGTGTTTGTTCACCCCCGTGGTGTTTGTTCACCCCCGTGGTGTTTGTTCACCCCCGTGGTGTTTGTTCACCCGGTGGTGTTTGTTCACCCGGTGGTGTTTGTTCACCCCCGTGGTGTTTGTTCACCCCGTGGTGTTTGTTCACCCCGTGGTGTTTGTTCACCCTATGGTGTTTGTTCACCCCGTGGTGTTTGTTCACCCCGTGGTGTTTGTTCACCCCGTGGTGTTTGTTCACCCCGTGGTGTTTGTTCACCCCGTGGTGTTTGTTCACCCCATGGTGTTTGTTCACCCCGTGGTGTTTGTTCACCCCGTGGTGTTTGTTCACCCCGTGGTGTTTGTTCACCCTGTGGTGTTTGTTCACCCCATGGTGTTTGTTCACCCTGTGGCGTTTGTTCACCCCGTGGTGTTTGTTCGCCCCGTGGTGTTTGTTTACCCCATGGTGTTTGTTCACCCTATGGTGTTTGTTCACCCTGTGGTGTTTGTTCACCCCGTGGTGTTTGTTCACCCCGTGGTGTTTGTTCACCCCATGGTGTTTGTTCACCCCGTGGTGTTTGTTCACCCGGTGGTGTTTGTTCACCCCGTGGTGTTTGTTCACCCCGTGGTGTTTGTTCACCCCGTGGTGTTTGTTCACCAAGTGGTGTTTGTTCACCCCGTGGTGTTTGTTCACCCCCGTGGTGTTTGTTCACCCCGTGGTGTTTGTTCACCCCGTGGTGTTTGTTCACCCCATGGTGTTTGTTCACCCCCGTGGTGTTTGTTCACCCCGTGGTGTTTGTTCACCCCGTGGTGTTTGTTCACCCCGTGGTGTTTGTTCACCCCCGTGGTGTTTGTTCACCCCGTGGTGTTTGTTCACCCCCGAGATGTTTGTTCACCCCGTGGTGTTTGTTCACCCCGTGGTGTTTGTTCACCCCGTGGTGTTTGTTCACCCCCGTGGTGTTTGTTCACCCCGTGGTGTTTGTTCACCCCGTGGTGTTTGTTCACCCTGTGGTGTTTGTTCACCCCGTGGTGTTTGTTCACCCCCGTGGTGTTTGCTCACCCCGTGGTGTTTGTTCACCCCCGTGGTGTTTGTTCACCCCGTGGTGTTTGTTCACCCCGTGGTGTTTGTTCACCCCCGTGGTGTTTGTTCACCCCGTGGTGTGTGTTCACCCCCGTGGTGTTTGTTCACCCCGTGGTGTTTGTTCACCCCCGTGGTGTTTGTTCACCCCGTGGTGTTTGTTCACCCCCGTGGTGTTTGTTCACCCCCGTGGTGTTTGTTCACCCCGTGGTGTTTGTTCACCGCCGTGGTGTTTGTTCACCCCGTGGTGTTTGTTCACCCTGTGGTGTTTGTTCACCCCCGTGGTGTTTGTTCACCCCCGTAGTGTTTGTTCACCCCCGTGGTGTTTGTTCACCCCGTGGTGTTTGTTCACCCCGTGGTGTTTGTTCACCCCATGATGTTTGTTCACCCCGTGGTGTTTGTTCACCCCATGGTGTTTGTTCACCCCGTGGTGTTTGTTCATCCGGTTGTGGTTGTTCACTGCATGGTGTTTGTTCACCCCGTGGTGTTTGTTCACCCCATGGTGTTTGTTCACCCCGTGGTGTTTGTTCACCCCATGGTGTTTGTTCACCCCATGGTGTTTGTTCACCCCGTGGTGTTTGTTCACCCCATGGTGTTTGTTCACCCCGTGGTGTTTGTTCACCCCATGATGTTTGTTCACCCCATGGTGTTTGTTCACCCCATTGTGTTTGTTCATCCGGTGGTGTTTGTTCACCCCATGGTGTTTGTTCATCTGGTGGTGTTTGTTCACCCCATGGTGTTTGTTCACCCCATGGTGTTTGTTCACCCCATGGTGTTTGTTCACACAATGGTGTTTGTTCATCCGGTTGTGTTTGTTCACCGCATGGTGTTTGTTCATCCGGTTGTGTTTGTTCACCACATGGTGTTTCTTCACTCTGAGGTGTTTGTTCACCCCATGGTGTTTGTTCACCTTGTGGTGTTTGTTCACCCCGTGGTGTTTGTTCTCCCCCGTGGTGTTTGTTCACCCCGTGGTGTTTGTTCACCCCATGGTGTTTGTTCACCCCATGGTGTTTGTTCACCCCGTGGTGTTTGTTCACCCCGTGGTGTTTGTTCACCCCCGTGGTGTTTGTTCACCCCCGTGGTGTTTGTTCACCCCATGGTGTTTGTTCACCCCATGGTGTTTGTTCACCCCAAGGTGTTTGTTCACCCCCGTGGTGTTTGTTCACCCCATGGTGTTTGTTCACCCCGTGGTGTTTGTTCACCCCGTGGTGTTTGTTCATCCCATGGTGTTTGTTCACCCCATGGTGTTTGTTCACCCCGTGGTGTTTGTTCACCCCCGTGGTGTTTGTTCACCGCATATTGTTTGTTCACCCCGAGGTGTTTGTTCACCCCGAGGTGTTTGTTCACCCCCGTGGTGTTTGTTCACCCCATGGTGTTTGTTCACCACATGGTGTTTGTTCACCCCGTTTTGTTTGTTCACCCCATGGTGTTTGTTCACCCCGTTTTGTTTGTTCACCCCATGGTGTTTGTTCACCCCATGGTGTTTGTTCACCCTGTGGTGTTTGTTCACCCCCGTGGTGTTTGTTCACCCTGTGGTGTTTGTTCACTCTGTGGTGTTTGTTCACCTGGTGGTGTTTGTTCACCCCCGTGGTGTTTGTTCACCCCGTGGTGTTTGTTCACCCCATGGTGTTTGTTCACCCCATGGTGTTTGTTCACCCCATGGTGTTTGTTCACCCCATGGTGTTTGTTCACCCCATGGTGTTTGTTCACCGCATGGCGTTTGTTCACCCCGTGGTGTTTGTTCACCCCATGGTGTTTGTTCACCCCATGGTATTTGTTCACCCCGTGGTGTTTGTTCACCCCATGGTGTTTATTCACCCCGTGGTGTTTGTTCACCCCGTGGTGTTTGTTCTCCCCATGGTGTTTGTTCACCCCGTGGTGTTTGTTCACCCCCGTGGTGTTTGTTCACCCTCATGGTGTTTGTTGACCATGTGTTGTTTGTTCACTCCCGTGATGTTTGTTCACCCCGTGTTGTTTGTTCACCCCCGTGGTGTTTGTTCACTCTATTGTGTTTGTTCACTCTATTGTGTTTGTTCACCCCGTGGTGTTTGTTCATCCCGTGGTGTTTGTTCACCAAATGGTGTTTGTTCACCCCGTGGTGTTTGTTCACCCCCGTGGTGTTTGTTCACCCCGTGGTGTTTGTTCACCCCATGGTGTTTGTTCACCCCATGGTGTTTGTTCACCCCCGTGGTGTTTGTTCACCCCCGTGGTGTTTGTTCACCCCCGTGGTGTTTGTTCACCCCGTGGTGTTTGTTCACCCCATGGTGTTTGTTCACCCCATGGTGTTTGTTCACCCCCGTGGTGTTTGTTCACCCCATGGTGTTTGTTCACCCCATGGTGTTTGTTCACCCCATGGTGTTTGTTCACCCCCGTGGTGTTTGTTCACCCCCGTGGTGTTTGTTCACCCCCGTGGTGTTTGTTCACCCCCGTGGTGTTTGTTCACCCGGTGGTGTTTGTTCACCCCAGTGGTGTTTGTTCACCCCGTGGTGTTTGTTCACCCCGTGGTGTTTGTTCACCCCATGGTGTTTGTTCACCCCGTGGTGTTTGTTCACCCCGTGGTGTTTGTTCACCCCATGGTGTTTGTTCACCCCGTGGTGTTTGTTCACCCCTGTGGTGTTTGTTCACCCCGTGGTGTTTGTTCACCCAATGGTGTTTGTTCACCCCATGGTGTTTGTTCACCCCCGTGGTGTTTGTTCACCCCCGTGGTGTTTGTTCACCCCGTGGTGTTTGTTCACCGCGTGGTGTTTGTTCAGTCCGTGGTGTTTGTTCACCCCGTGGTGTTTGTTCACCCCATGGTGTTTGTTCACCCCCGTAATGTTTGTTCACCCCCGTGGTGTTTGTTCACCCCCGTGGTGTTTGTTCACCCCCATGGTGTTTGTTCACCCCGTGGTGTTTGTTCACCCCGTGGTGTTTGTTCACCCCGTGGTGTTTGTTCACCCCATGGTGTTTGTTCACCCCGTGGTGTTTGTTCACCCCGTGGTGTTTGTTCACCCCGTAGTGTTTGTTCACCCTGTGGTGTTTGTTCACCCCATGGTGTTTGTTCACCCTGTGGCGTTTGTTCACCCCGTGGTGTTTGTTCGCCCCGTGGTGTTTGTTTACCCCGTGGTGTTTGTTCACCCTATGGTGTTTGTTCACCCTGTGGTGTTTGTTCACCCCGTGGTGTTTGTTCACCCCGTGGTGTTTGTTCACCCTATGGTGTTTGTTCACCCCGTGGTGTTTGTTCACCCGGTGGTGTTTGTTCACCCCGTGGTGTTTGTTCACCCCGTGGTGTTTGTTCACCCCGTGGTGTTTTTTCACCAAGTGGTGTTTGTTCACCCCGTGGTGTTTGTTCACCCCCGTGGTGTTTGTTCACCCCGTGGTGTTTGTTCACCCCGTGGTGTTTGTTCACCCCATGGTGTTTGTTCACCCCCGTGGTGTTTGTTCACCCCGTGGTGTTTGTTCACCCCGTGGTGTTTGTTCACCCCGTGGTGTTTGTTCACCCCCGTGGTGTTTGTTCACCCCGTGGTGTTTGTTCACCCCCGAGATGTTTGTTCACCCCGTGGTGTTTGTTCACCCCTGTGGTGTTTGTTCACCCCGTGGTGTTTGTTCACCCCCGTGGTGTTTGTTCACCCCGTGGTGTTTGTTCACCCCGTGGTGTTTGTTCACCCCGTGGTGTTTGTTCACCCCGTGGTGTTTGTTCACCCCCGTGGTGTTTGCTCACCCCGTGGTGTTTGTTCACCCCCGTGGTGTTTGTTCACCCCGTGGTGTTTGTTCACCCCCGTGGTGTTTGTTCACCCCGTGGTGTTTGTTCACCCCCGTGGTGTTTGTTCACCCCCGTGGTGTTTGTTCACCCCGTGGTGTTTGTTCACCGCCGTGGTGTTTGTTCACCCCGTGGTGTTTGTTCACCCCGTGGTGTTTGTTCACCCCCGTGGTGTTTGTTCACCCCCGTAGTGTTTGTTCACCCCCGTGGTGTTTGTTCACCCCGTGGTGTTTGTTCACCCCGTGGTGTTTGTTCACCCCGTGGTGTTTGTTCACCAAATGGTGTTTGTTCACCCCCGTGGTGTTTGTTCACCCCCGTGGTGTTTGTTCACCCCCGTGGTGTTTGTTCACCCCCGTGGTGTTTGTTCACCCCCGTGGTGTTTGTTCACCCCGTGGTGTTTGTTCACCCCCGTGGTGTTTGTTCACCCCCGTGGTGTTTGTTCACCCCCGTGGTGTTTGTTCACCCGTGGTGTTTGTTCACCCGTGGTGTTTGTTCACCCCATGGTGTGACACCTGGTCCATGACGACCCGTCCACCTCATGTACAGGCGTCGTCTGCCCACCTTCCTTGTGGCTACCATGTGGAGGTTCCACGGATCAACGGCCCCGCGGCCCGGTCTCCAACCAGGAGTCCAGGTTGGATGTCTGGTCATCCAGGGTGTTTGACGCTGATGTATGAATCACAGCCTGATTGATGCGGTATTCTTTGGTGGAGTTTGTCGAGTTCTGTCTTGAACTCTGTGAGAGGTCGCTTAGTTATACTCCTATGTTTAGCGGGAGTGTGTTGAACAGTCTTGGGCCCGTGATGTTGATAGTTCTCCCTCAGCGTATCTCAGCCCGTCCTCCTAAGGTTTCCCATCGTCAAGAAAACGGTCAATTTAAAATGGCCTGTCCTAACCTGCCACAGGACCCAAAACAGCCGCTTACATTTTCAAGTACAATTTTTGGCGTTATGTAACGCATACGATCGAAATGCGACGTTCTTTTTATGAGGAAAGTTTGACCTTTTGCACCTCTGCTTTTTTTATGGGGCTATTTTGCACAACCTGCCATGCCTTCTGGTCTCATGTGGTGTGATCTCCGTGCTCACATTTGGAACCAGCCCCTCCAATATTTTCCACGTGTAAAATTATTATATATCTCTCTCGCCTGCGCTCTAGAGAATACTGATTTAGTACTTTTAATCGGTTCCAATAATTTACATGACTTATAGAGTGGATCCTTGCGGGAAAGGATGTTTGCACGCTCTCCAGGTCATCAATTTCTCCGGCTCTGAATAGAGCTGTTATTGAGTAACAATATTCCACCCTAGAGAGCACTAGTGTCTTGAACAGTATCATTGGCCTGGCATCCCTTGTTAGAAGGTCCTTGTTATCCAACCTGTCATTTTTCTTGCAGTCGTGACAGCTACTTTATTGTGTTCTTTAAAGGTAAGGTTTTCCGTCATGATTACTCCTAGAGCCTTTATTTTGATTTGTCGTTGTTTAACGTGATTTGATTTCGTTATTTATAAGATATATAACTGTTATGTATTCTTTTACTTAGGAGTTTCTCATCCAGCAAACGTTATTCTCCTGTTAATTTATTATGTTTCTTCGTGTGACACAATTATTGTATTCGTCACGTCATTATAACGGTTGTTAATTAGTCATTTATTATAGTTAGGCTTATTACCAGTGAAGGCTAATTACTGCTAATTAAATTACCTGTTTCTTGTGGTATATTAATTATCACATTTGTTATATTATCGTTTAGCTTCAGATAATTTACTATAGCCTTTACTTTATATTTTAATTATTTTACTATCTATTTTAATTATATTGTGACGGTAACGCGTTGGTGTTCGGCTGTTTAAGGCTAGGGGTATGGCCTCGTCACATAGTTATAAAAAAAAAATAGAAAAAACTGGAACTTCGTCTGTGGTAAGGTAAGGAGAAGACACACAAAACACAAGTAAACTTTAACAATGAAATTTTAATTACGTTAAATAAATCAAACATGAATAAAATGCACAAACAAATTTGTATAATAAAATCAATCAATCAAAATAATAAGAATAATTAAATGACACAATGAAAAGTTACGTTAAGACAAAATAACAAGAAGTGCAATACAAAATAATTGGGAGGTGCTGGAATATTGGCTTTAAGCTACCACCTCTCTCAGTACACGCTAGCGTCTAGCCGGGAGGAGTGGTGACAACGAGAGCACCGAATATTCTGAGGTCTGAGGTCGTGGCGACCCCAGACATCAAGTAGTATGGGGGGGCGAGTGCAGGTGCAGCCAGACCGGCGACCAATCAGCGGAGCCGGCAGCGATCAACATGTAGTTTGGTGGTTTGAGTCCGAACAGGTGGCTGGCTGCATACGTTTTGCTCACCCTGGCAAGCCTTGCTGGTGTTGTTGTCGTTGTTGGACATGTCTTCCATAGTCGTTTTATATAATTTCGACGACGTAATTATGGAGGGAAGAGCAGGCTCAATCTCTTGAAGGAGATTATCGTCACAATATAAATACAAATTCATACCCCCCTGCGTGAGTCTCAGTCAGCCTACCCAAAAATTTATATCTATCCAGATCTATCTTTCTGTCGACTCTTAATGCTTTTTTTCTCTTTGTTCTATGTTCTTGTTAATTGTAATACTATTGTAGTAATTCTGTTCCAGGTGTAGCCAGCGAAGACACGAAGGAGGAGGAGGAGGAGGAGGGGAAGGAAGCGGTGATAAAGAAGGAGTAAGGCAGAGCAGGAGAGCGTACAGCAGCAGTAGAGGAGAGCGCTGCCGCCATGTCTGGGCAGGACAGCAAGGCGCCCCTGAGGCAGGTCCGCAGTATCCAGTTCGGCATCCTGAGTCCAGATGAGATTGTAAGTTCCTTTGGTCTTGTCCAGGGCTGTGTTGACACTTTCCCCAGGGTGTACTCTGTGTACACCAGTGGGTGTACTGTGTCTACACCAGTGGTGTACTGTGTGTACACCAGTGGGTGTACTGTGTGTACACCAGTGGTGTACTGTGTGTACACCAGTGGTGTACTGTGTCTACACCAGTGGTGTACTGTGCGTACACCAGTGCGTGTACTGTGTGTACACCAGTGCGTGTACTGTGTGTACACCAGTGGGTGTACTGTGTCTACACCAGTGGTGTACTGTGCGTACACCAGTGCGTGTACTGTGTGTACACCAGTGGTGTACTGTGCGTACACCAGTGGGTGTACTGTGCGTACACCAGTGGGTGTACTGTGTCTACACCAGTGGTGTACTCTGTGTACACCACTGGTGTACTGTGTGTACACCAGTGGTGTACTGTGTGTATACCAGTGGTGTACTGTGTGTACACCAGTGGGTGTACTGTGTCTACACCAGTGGTGTACTGTGTGTATACCAGTGGTGTACTGTGTCTACACCAGTGGTGTACTGTGTGTACACCAGTGGTGTACTGTGCGTACACCAGTGGGTGTACTGTGTCTACACCAGTGGTGTACTGTGTGTATACCAGTGGTGTACTGTGTGTACACCAGTGGTGTACTGTGCGTACACCAGTGGTGTACTGTGTGTATACCAGTGGTGTACTGTGTCTACACCAGTGGTGTACTCTGTGTACACCAGTGGGTGTACTGTGTCTACACCAGTGGTGTACTGTGTGTACACCAGTGGGTGTACTGTGTGTACACCAGTGCGTGTACTGTGTGTACACCAGTGCGTGTACTGTGTCTACACCAGTGGTGTACTGTGCGTACACCAGTGCGTGTACTGTGTGTACACCAGTGCGTGTACTGTGTGTACACCAGTGGGTGTACTGTGTCTACACCAGTGGTGTACTGTGCGTACACCAGTGCGTGTACTGTGTGTACACCAGTGGTGTACTGTGCGTACACCAGTGGGTGTACTGTGCGTACACCAGTGGGTGTACTGTGTCTACACCAGTGGTGTACTCTGTGTACACCACTGGTGTACTGTGTGTACACCAGTGGTGTACTGTGTGTATACCAGTGGTGTACTGTGTGTACACCAGTGGGTGTACTGTGTCTACACCAGTGGTGTACTGTGTGTATACCAGTGGTGTACTGTGTCTACACCAGTGGTGTACTGTGTGTACACCAGTGGTGTACTGTGCGTACACCAGTGGGTGTACTGTGTCTACACCAGTGGTGTACTGTGTGTATACCAGTGGTGTACTGTGTGTACACCAGTGGTGTACTGTGCGTACACCAGTGGTGTACTGTGTGTATACCAGTGGTGTACTGTGTCTACACCAGTGGTGTACTGTGTGTACACCAGTGGTGTACTGTGTCTACACCAGTGGTGTACTGTGTGTACACCAGTGGTGTACTGTGTCTACACCAGTGGTGTACTGTGTGTACACCAGTGGGTGTACTGTGTCTACACCAGTGGTGTACTGTGTGTACACCAGTGGTGTACTGTGTCTACACCAGTGGTGTACTGTGTGTACACCAGTGGGTGTACTGTGTCTACACCAGTGGTGTACTGTGTGTACACCAGTGGTGTACTGTGTCTACACCAGTGGGTGTACTGTGTGTACACCAGTGGTGTACTGTGTGTATACCAGTGGTGTACTGTGTGTACACCAGTGGTGTACTGTGCGTACACCAGTGGTGTACTGTGTGTATACCAGTGGTGTACTGTGTCTACACCAGTGGTGTACTCTGTGTACACCAGTGGGTGTACTGTGTCTACACCAGTGGTGTACTGTGTGTACACCAGTGGGT
This sequence comes from Procambarus clarkii, assembly GCF_040958095.1. NCBI lineage: Eukaryota > Metazoa > Arthropoda > Malacostraca > Decapoda > Cambaridae > Procambarus > Procambarus clarkii. The sequence goes on from NC_091167.1 coordinate 14,594,666, forward strand.
GTACTGTGTGTACACCAGTGCGTGTACTGTGTGTACACCAGTGCGTGTACTGTGTCTACACCAGTGGTGTACTGTGCGTACACCAGTGCGTGTACTGTGTGTACACCAGTGCGTGTACTGTGTGTACACCAGTGGGTGTACTGTGTCTACACCAGTGGTGTACTGTGCGTACACCAGTGCGTGTACTGTGTGTACACCAGTGGTGTACTGTGCGTACACCAGTGGGTGTACTGTGCGTACACCAGTGGGTGTACTGTGTCTACACCAGTGGTGTACTCTGTGTACACCACTGGTGTACTGTGTGTACACCAGTGGTGTACTGTGTGTATACCAGTGGTGTACTGTGTGTACACCAGTGGGTGTACTGTGTCTACACCAGTGGTGTACTGTGTGTATACCAGTGGTGTACTGTGTCTACACCAGTGGTGTACTGTGTGTACACCAGTGGTGTACTGTGCGTACACCAGTGGGTGTACTGTGTCTACACCAGTGGTGTACTGTGTGTATACCAGTGGTGTACTGTGTGTACACCAGTGGTGTACTGTGCGTACACCAGTGGTGTACTGTGTGTATACCAGTGGTGTACTGTGTCTACACCAGTGGTGTACTGTGTGTACACCAGTGGTGTACTGTGTCTACACCAGTGGTGTACTGTGTGTACACCAGTGGTGTACTGTGTCTACACCAGTGGTGTACTGTGTGTACACCAGTGGGTGTACTGTGTCTACACCAGTGGTGTACTGTGTGTACACCAGTGGTGTACTGTGTCTACACCAGTGGTGTACTGTGTGTACACCAGTGGGTGTACTGTGTCTACACCAGTGGTGTACTGTGTGTACACCAGTGGTGTACTGTGTCTACACCAGTGGGTGTACTGTGTGTACACCAGTGGTGTACTGTGTGTACACCAGTGGTGTACTGTGCGTACACCAGTGGTGTACTGTGCGTACACCAGTGGGTGGGTGTAGCGACACTCATGCATAAATGTTTGCCAAGTGTGTGTACAACAGAGTTCGATGAGGACTGACTGCATGAGGCAGGTGTAGACTATATATATATATGTCAATAACACAGAATGTCTGCCTGTTTGTCTCAGGTTGGCGGCCAGATAACTTGGGCTAGCCTCGCTAAACTTTGCAGGGTGACTGGTGGGTGATGGGGGACTGTCATAGATCGGGGTCAGATATATGTGGGTCAGGCGCACGCTCGCGCGTGTGTATGTGCTTGGAAGAAACTTTTAAATATCTTTGCATTCATGTTTGTAATCAGTGTCCACCTCGACCTCTCGCGTTCCCACAACGGACATTAAATGATGAACTAAAACACGCGAAGTTGACCTAACCGTCCTGAAGCTTCCGACTCCAGGCATAGAAAACGTGATTGTTCTCAAGCCGCTGTGGTTTATAATACAACGTTATTTGGCCGTTGAGGATTTTGACGTTAATAGGTGATGCATTGTGATGCAGCCTCGTAGGCCTGGTGGATAGCGCGCAGGACTCGTAATTCTGTGGCGCGGGTTCGATTCCCGCACGAGGCAGAAACAAATGGGCAAAGTTTCTTTCACCCTATGCCCCTGTTACCTAGCAGTAAATAGGTACCTGGGAGTTAGTCAGCTGTCACGGGCTGTTTCCTGGTGGTGGAGGCCTGGTCGAGGACCGGGCCGCGGGGACACTAAAAGCCCCGAAATCATCTCAAGATAACCTCAAGATAATCTCAAGAAGCCATCACAATCAGCTGAACTGGAACATCACACTCATCATACTCTGGTGATGATGGTTTAGTCTGATGTTAGAGTATGATGAGTTAGAGCATGATTCATCACTACACACCCACGGACATTACCATCACTACCTTCACCACTATCGTCACCATCACTAACTTCTCAACCACCTCACTAACCAAATTCTGTCTCCACTACCACACTAATCAACCGAAATCCTAACCATACTAACCAATCTACTCCCTCCACCACCACATTAATTCATCAAACCCTTCCTCTAACCACACTACTCTAGCAATTATCTGGCCAAGCTGCAACACTAACCAACTATCCCTCCCCATTCTCACTACTCTCCAACCATCCCCTTGCCTCCCACCATACTAACCAACCCCTGCCCACCACCACCACACTAACTAACCCCTGCCCACCACCACACTAACCAACTCCTGCCCACCACCACACTAACCAACCCCTGCCCACCACCACCACACTAACCAACTCCTGCCCACCACCACACTAACCAACCCCTGCCCACCACCACACTAACCAACCCCTACCCACCACCACACTAACCAACCCCTACCCACCACCACCACCACACTAACCAACCCCTGCCCACCACCACCGCACTAACCAACCCCTGCCCACCACCACCACACTAACCAACCCCTGCCCACCACCACCGCACTAACCAACCCCTGCCCACCACCACCACACTAACCAACCCCTACCCACCACCACCACACTAACCAACCCCTGCCCACCACCACACTAACCAACCCCTACCCACCACCACCACACTAACCAACCCCTGCCCACCACCACCACACTACCCAACCCCTGCCCACTACCACCGCACTAACCAACCCCTGCCCACCACCACCACACTAACCAACCCCTACCCACCACCACCACACTAACCAACCCCTACCCACCACCACTACACTAACCAACCCCTGCCCACCACCACCGCACTAACCAACCCCTACCCACCACCACCACACTAACCAACCCCTGCCCACCACCACCAATAACCAACCCCTGCCCACCACCACCAATAACCAACCCCTGCCCACCACCACCAATAACCAACCCCTGCCCACCACCACCAATAACCAACCCCTGCCCACCACCACCACACTAACCAACCCCTACCCACCACCACTACACTAACCAACCCCTGCCCACCACCACCGCACTAACCAATCCCTGCCCACCACCACCACACTAACCAACCCCTGCCCACCACCACCAATAACCAACCCCTGCCCACCACCACCAATAACCAACCTCTACCCACCACCACCACACTAACCAACCCCTGCCCACCACCACCACACTAACCAACCCCTGCCCACCACCACCACACTAACCAACCCCTGCCCACCACCACCACAATAACCCACCCCTGCCCACCACCACACTAACCAACCCCTACCCACCACCACCAATAACCAACCCCTGCCCACCACCACCACACTAACCAACCCCTGCCCACCACCACCACACTAACCAACCCCTGCCCACCACCACCACACTAACCAACCCCTGCCCACCACCACCACACTAACCAACCACTGCCCACCACCACCAATAACCAACCCCTACCCACCACCACCACACTAACCAACTTGTGCCCACCACCACCAATAACCAACCCCTACCCACCACCACCACACTAACCAACCCCTGCCCACCACCACACTAACCAACCCCTGCCACCACCACCGCACTAACCAACCCCTGCCCACCACCACCGCACTAACCAACCCCTGCCCACCACCACCACACTAACCAACCCCTGCCCACCACCACCACAATAACCAACCCCTGCCCACCACCACCACACTAACCAACCCCTGCCCACCACCACCAATAACCAACCCCTACCCACCACCACCACACTAACCAACCCCTGCCCACCACCACCACACTAACCAACCCCTGCCCACCACCACACTAACCAACCCCTACCCACCACCACCAATAACCAACCCCTACCCACCACCACTACACTAACCAACCCCTGCCCACCACCACCACACTAACCAACCACTGCCCACCACCACCAATAACCAACCCCTACCCACCACCACCACACTAACCAACTTCTGCCCACCACCACCAATAACCAACCCCTACCCACCACCACCACACTAACCAACCCCTGCCCACCACCACACTAACCAACCCCTGCCACCACCACCGCACTAACCAACCCCTGCCCACCACCACCGCACTAACCAACCCCTGCCACCACCACCGCACTAACCAACCCCTGCCCACCACCTCCGCACTAACCAACCCCTGCCACCACCACCGCACTAACCAACCCCTGCCCACCACCACCGCACTAACCAACCCCTGCCCACCACCACCGCACTAACCAACCCCTGCCACCACCACCACACTAACCAACCCCTGCCCACCACCACCACACTAACCAACCCCTGCCCACCACCACACTAACCAACCCCTACCCACCACCACCACACTAACCAACCCTGCTACCACCACCACCACACTAACCAACCCCTGCCCACCACCACCACACTAACCAACCCCTGCCCACCACCACACTAACCAACCCCTGCAGACCACCGCACTAACCAACCCCTGCCACCACCACCACACTAACCAACCCCTGCCCACCACCACACTAACCAACCCCTACCCACCACCACCACACTAACCAACCCCTGCTCACCACCACCACACTAACCAACCCCTGCCCACCACCAATAACCAACCCCTGCCCACCACCACACTAACCAACCCCTGCTCACCACCAATAACCAACCCCTGCCCACCACCACCACACTAACCAACCCCTGCCCACCACCACACTAACCAACCCCTGCAGACCACCGCACTAACCAACCCCTGCCACCACCACCACACTAACCAACCCCTGCCCACCCCCACACTAACCAACCCCTACCCACCACCACCACACTAACCAACCCCTGCTCACCACCACCACACTAACCAACCCCTGCCCACCACCAATAACCAACCCCTGCCCACCACCACACTAACCAACCCCTGCTCACCACCAATAACCAACCCCTGCCCACCACCACCACACTAACCAACCCCTGCCCACCACCACACTAACCAATCCCCTGCCCACCACCACCACACTAACCAACCACTACCCCCCACCACACTAACCAACCCCTGCCCACCACTAATAACCAACCCCTGCCCACCACCACCACACTAACCAACCCCTGCCCACCACCAATAACCAACCCCTGCCCACCACCACCACACTAACCAACCCCTGCCCACCACCAATAACCAACCCCTGCCCACCACCACCACACTAACCAACCCCTGCCCACCACCAATAACCAACCCCTGCCCACCAAGACACTAACCAACTCCTGCCCACCACACTAACCAACCCCTGCCCACCACCACCACACTAACCAACTCCCTGGTCCACAGCGGCGCATGTCTGTGACTGAAGGCGGGATCAAGTACTCAGAGGTGTACGAGAACGGACGGCCCAAGCTGGGCGGGCTGATGGACCCCCGCCAGGGGTGTCTGGACCGGAACACACGCTGTACCACCTGCGCCGGCAACATGGTCGACTGTCCGGGACACTTCGGGCACCTGGACCTGGCCAAGCCTGTCTTCCACGTGGGCTTCCTCACCAAGACCGTCAAGATCCTGCGCTGCGTGTGCTTCTACTGCAGCAAGCTGCTCTTCAGCACGGTGAGGCGCCCTCCTCTCTCGCCCGCTCACTCAATATTAGGCTTCCTCTACAATACTTTTGTCTTCCTTGTGATGTGACAATCCTCAACACTTACTTTACTTTAGGCATCCACTTTAATACTTTTAAGTGTCTTCTTGAACGTGTTAATAATCGTGTACACTTTAGGTTTCTTCTTCAGCACTTTTAAGTGTCTTCTTCCACTTATGATAATCCTGAATTCTTTATTATTCCGTTCAACCACATTTATGTCATTACTTCACCTACTAGTATTTAATCAATTTAATCAATTTGGATATATGTAAAGTAACGGGTGGAATAAAATATCAATCTGTACTTTTAAAGCTTCATTACAATGTACACAAGTAATTGTCAATCATTAATGTGTGAGCGATATCCATTAAATCTTATATTCTGGAGATCTTGGAGATAATCTGAGGTTATACAGAGATAGAGTGATGGGAACTCACTCAGTTCTACCTATGGAATTTCACTTACTCAAAAATTGTGTCCTGAAGATTATATTCTTCACGATGGAAGTTTTAATGTTATGAACACTTATAAATAACTGCTGGAAAGAGACTGAGTTCCATTTCTAACCTTGAAAATAATTTTATATTTATTTATAACATATATAGATGGATGGATGGAAGGAAGGATTACTGGTTCTCCTCCTTCCCTTCTATTATAGACATAGATGGATGGTGAGAGCTCTATCCTTCTTTCTACCCTACTAATTCTACCCTTCCTTCCCAGCTCCCTTCGCTCTTCTTTTCTACCTGTCCTTCTTAACATTCTCCTCCTCCTCCTCCTTGCCTTCTACTATTAACTACTTCCCTGCTATCATTCTCTCGTTTATTTAGCGTCTTTCCCTTCTACTTTTAGCTGTTATCTTTACTCCCCTTCTTTATTTTCCCCTCCCGGTATTACAAATGGTGACAGCGGTGGGATAAACCTCCCACAAACCCAATAAGTCAAAAAACCTCTCAAAAAAACATTAAAGCACTAAACCTCCTACAATCTCAGTACACCACTAAACCTTCCACAAGCCAGCTAAACGACTAGTAGACCTCCTGTAAGGACCACTGAACCTCTTCACAAACGCCACGAAGAATTCGTAATTCTTAGGTAAATTAACTCGCCACTCGACCCCGTCAGTCTCAATATCAACCAAGTGACCACTAAGTCTTCACTCTAACCCACAGGAAGACCACTAAATCTACTCTGGACCTACGAACATACCATTAAACCTAATCTAGACATACAAATTACCATTAAACCTCCTCTGGACCTACAACCAATTACTAAAGCTACTCTGGACCTACAGAACCAATTATTAAAGTTACTCAGGACCTACAAAACAATTACTAAAGCTACTCTGGACCTACAGAACCAATTATTAAAGTTACTCAGGACCTACAAAACAATTACTAAAGCTACTCTGGACCTACAGAACCAATTATTAAAGTTACTCTGGACCTACAAAACAATTACTAAAGCTACTCTGGACCTACAAAACAATTACTAAAGCTACTCTGGACCTACAAAACAATTACTAAAGCTACTCTGGACCTACAAAACAATTACTAAAGTTACTCTGGACCTACAAAACCATTTACTAAAGCTACTCTGGACCTACAAAACAATTACTAAAGTTACTCTGGACCTACAAAACAATTACTAAAGCTACTCTGGACCTACAAAACAATTACTAAAGCTACTCTGGACCTACAAAACAATTACTAAAGCTACTCTGGACCTACAGAACAATTACTAAAGCTACTCTGGACCTACAAAACCATTTACTAAAGCTTCTCTGGACCTACAAAACCATTTACTAAAGCTACTCTGGACCTACAAAACAATTACTAAAGCTACTCTGGACCTACAAAACAATTACTAAAGTTACTCTGGACCTACAAAACCATTTACTAAAGCTACTCTGGACCTACAAAACCATTTACTAAAGCTACTCTGGACCTACAAAACAATTACTAAAGCTACTCTGGACCTACAAAACAATTACTAAAGTTACTCTGGACCTACAAAACAATTACTAAAGTTACTCTGGACCTACAAAACCAATTACTAAAGCTACTCTGGACCTACAAAACAATTACTAAAGCTACTCTGGACCTACAAAACCAATTACTAAAGTTACTCTGGACCTACAAAACCATTTACTAAAGCTACTCTGGACCTACAAAACCATTTACTAAAGCTACTCTGGACCTACAAAACCATTTACTAAAGCTACTCTGGACCTACAAAACCATTTACTAAATCTACTCTGGACCTACAAAACAATTACTAAAGCTACTCTGGACCTACAAAACAATTACTAAAGCTACTCTGGACCTACAGAACCAATTACTAAAGTTACTCTGGACCTACAAAACCATTTACTAAAGCTACTCTGGACCTACAAAACAATTACTAAAGCTACTCTGGACCTACAAAACAAATTACTAAAGCTACTCTGGACCTACAAAACAATTACTAAAGCTTCTCTGGACCTACAAAACCATTTACTAAAGCTACTCTGGACGTACTCTGGCAGCAACACCCGAAGATCCGGGAGATCGTGACCAAGTCGAAGGGGCAGCCGAGGAAGCGGCTGCTGCACGTGTACAACCTGTGTAAGGGCAAGATGATCTGCGAGGGCGGCGACGAGCTTGACGTCACTAAGGACCCGGACGACCCCACCAAGCTCAAGAAGTCTGCCACCCACGGCGGATGTGGCCGGTAAGGAGGCGCGCCCGCACGCCCGCACACACACACACACACACACACACACACACACACACACACACACACACACACACACACACACACACACGCACACACACACACACACACACACACACACACACACACACACACACACACACACACACACACACACACACACGCACGCACGCACACACACACACACACACACACACACACACACACACACACACACACACACACACACACACACACACACACACACACACAAACACACACACACACACACGCACACACACACCCACACACCCACACACACACACACACACACACACACAGCCTCGGGGGCCTCGTAGCCTGGTGGATAGCGCGCAGGACTCGTAATTCTGTGGCGCGGGTTCGATTCCCGCACGAGGCAGAAACAAATGGGCAAAGTTTCTTTCACCTTGAATGCCCCTGTTACCTAGCAGTAAATAGGTACCTGGGAGTTAGTCAGCTGTCACGGGCTGCTTCCTGGGGTGTGTGTGTGTGTGGTGAAAAAAAAAGTAGTTAGTGTAGTTAGTAAACAGTTGATTGACAGTTGAGAGGCGGGCCGAAAGAGCAAAGCTCAACCCCCGCAAACACAACTAGGTGAATACAACTAGGTGAATACACACACCCACAGTGCAATGATAGAAATGGTTGGGCACGTTTCCTATCACCTAATGCACCTGTCCACCTAGCAGTAAATAGGTACCCAGGAGATAGTCAGCTTGGTGTGGGGTTGCACCCTGGGGGAGGGTCTGTAGTTCCACCCTGCGGGGGGAAGGGGGAGGATATGGACCTCAATATAAGCCTAACATATGTATATATACTCTGGCTGCCTGTCCCCCGACACAATGAACTATTATAAAATTATATTTATATTTCAAATTATGTGATGAAACTAATTTGAAAATCATAATGTAAATACAGCTTTAAACTTTAAAATATATAACTTTTAAATACAGCTTAAAACCTCACGAAACAGTATCATAAAACCACACAGAAGGTCAGGAAATATTGATGAACCACCCGAGGGCGGCGGGCCATCCTGACACGTGTACTGCCCTCAGGTACCAGCCCAACGTGAAGAGGATGGGACTCGAACTGGTGGCTGAGTGGAAACACGTCAATGAAGACACACAGGACCGCAAACAGATCGTGACGGCTGAGAGGGTGTACGAGATCTTCAGACACATCTCTGGTAAGACAGGTCACCTAGTTGTGCTTGTGGGGGTTGAGGGGAAGGAGCATTCCTTATCCTTTCCCCCTGATAGTTCCTATCAAGGCAAGCACTAAGCCATTGCGACTATATAGCACTTGGAAGGGGTCAGGATTAGGATTTGGGATGGGACGGCGGGGACAGAATGGTGCCTAACCACTTGGACGGCCGGGGATTGAACGCCGACCTGCATCAAGCGAGACCGTCGCTCTACCGTCCAGCCCAAGTGCTTGGACACACTTTGGCTCTCTGTTCCCGCTTCCTAACAGTCTATCAATTAGTGTACAAGTTTCTAAACCTATTGGGCTCTTGTCATATCTACATTTGAAACTATGGAATCTACCTCCTCCATATCACTGTCTAATGCATTCCACCTGTTAACTACTCTGACACTGAAGAAGTTCTTTCTAACATCCCTGTGGCTCATTTAGGTACTCAGTTTCCACCTGTGTCCCCTTGTACGCGTGATAATGGCTTATCCTAACTGTTCTGTCGTCCAGTGCCGTGAGGTTTAATTCCTGCTGCTATTCCTCATAGCTCATACCCCTCAACTCTGGGAGTAAACTGGTGGCAAACCTTTGAACCTTTTTTAGAACTTCGTTTTTTGCTTGAATACATATGTGTTTAAGACAATGCTTGAGGGTGTTTTGTGGAAGCGAGTGTTTAGCTTATTATATACACAGGCCTCCTGTCCCCGACAACGGGAATTATTATATACAGAGTCAGTCAAAATTTGGTATTAGGTGGGTATAGTAGTGAGCAGCTGAGACACGTCACAGCCTCTGCTGGACTTGTTATTGGTTATCTCTGGTCATCGGCAGGAATTGGGCAGAAGTAACCTAAGATACTCTATCCTACTGTGATGTATCTCATTGTCTCAGTGAACGCACTTGAACCTGAGACCTATCACATGTACACAACACGGTTCATAACGATATGTATACGGTTTTGACAATCAGAAATGAACTTTGCTGGAATCTCTTGAAGGATTTAACTCCCCAGAAACACACACACACACACACATTTAAATTTAAACATAAATGACTACAATAGGTTAGGCAAGGAAATTCAACAGGAGAAACAGCTTTTGTCAGCACAGATGGAGGAAGTTACACAGGGAATAGAACAGTGCAAGAAAGATATGCAACTCACTTATGCACAAGTGGCCAAGGAGAAGGAAAAAATAGAAGAAGCAGTAAAGGAAGTCAAACACTGCAGCAACCAAGATAAAACAAACATTAGGCTAGAAGTGAGGAAAGAATTGGCATCTAACCCGAAGTTGGTGCAAAACACAGTTGATCGGAGTAAGTCCCTGATCATTTTTGGCTGCAAAGAAAAGGCGATAACATCTAGGTCAGAAAGAGCTGTAGAAGAAGCTAAAGTAGTAGATAAAATTGTTGGCCTCGTGGAAGGTCTTACAAACAGAGAGAATGTGTGCGACTACAGGAGAATAGGCAGGTACGTAAAAGGGAAAGATCGACCTTTGAGGATCACCCTAAACGGTGCCAAACAGATGGAAGAAGTACTAAGGAATGCTAGAAAATTGCAAAGGGATGAGGATGGGAAAGGGTGGTCATTAAGACGAGATCTTTCAAAAGAAGATAGAGAGAAGCTGAAACTGAACCTCGCCGAGGCAAAACATTTAAATGAGAGCAGGAATGAAGAAGAAATAAATTCTTTTGTCTACAAAGTGATAGGGGTAGGCAAACCAGTAAAGTGGTACATAAAGGCAAACCAACAAAATCAATAGAGAGAGGGGGAGTGAAGAATAAGGAGAGGGGGAACAAGTTCCTGAAGATTGCATACACCAACATAGATGGAGTGAGATCGAAGATACTGGAGTTAAGTGATGTAATACAGCTGCAGACACCAGACATTGTTGCACTCACGGAGACAAAACTTGAAGATGTAATTTTAAATGAGGTCATATTCCCAAGGGGCTACTCAACTTGGAGACGGGACAGAAAAATTAGGAAAGGCGGTGGCGTTGCTGTGCTGGTAAAAGAACACCTAAAGGTGAAGGAAATAATGACTGCCAATCCACAAGAAGTTGACATAATAGCACTAGAGATCTGCTATGAGGATGATAAACTAATGATGATAAATGCATATAGTCCACCGCCAAGCAGCACATGGTCAAAGGAGGAGCTAGATAGTAAACGTGAAGGTCTTATAACAATAATGAGAGAGATTATAGCGAGAGCGGATAACGATAGATCACGACTGTTGATAGTCGGTGACTTCAACTTGAAATCCATAGACTGGGAAGCATATGAAGCTAAAACAGAAGATTTTTGGACCTGTAAATTTGTAGACCTCATCCTGGAAACATTCTTGTATCAACATGTTAAACAAGCTACGAGGATGAGGGAAGGGGACGTTCCCTCCATGCTAGATTTGATATTTACCAGGAAGGAGGAAGAGATATTTGACATTCAGTACCTTCCTCCCTTGGGTAAAAGTGACCATGTCTTTTTGGGAATAATGTATGCAATGCGTTATAAGCTGGAAGAAAATAAGGAGGTTGAAGCAGTTGAAAAACCAGACTTCAGGAGAGGACATTATGGTGACCTTAGAAATTTTTTTAGTGAGTATAATTGGACAGACTTGATGCTAGGCAAGGAAGTGAATGAGATGTATGGCAAGTTTTGTGAAATATATGATAAAGGCACAAAAAAATTTATACCAAAACAGAGATGCAGAACTAGGAAACAGGATTGGTTCAATAGAAATTGCGAGAGGGCTAGAGACCGAAAGACACAAAAATGGAATCAATACAGGAAGAGGTCGAACCCCCAAACATACCAGCGATACAAAGATGCGAGAAACAACTACACGGAAGTGAGGAGAGAGGCAGAAAGAAATTTTGAAAAAGGGATTGCGGACAAATGTAAAACAGAACCAGGTCTATTCTATAAATTCATAAACAACAAATTGCAGGTAAAGGATAATATTCAGAGGTTGAAAATGGGAAATAGATTCACGGAAGATGAAAAGGAAATGTGTGAAACACTAAACGAAAAGTTCCAAAGTGTGTTTGTACAAAATGAAATCTTTAGGGAACCAGATACAATAAGAATTCCAGAGAACAACATAGAACACATAGAGGTGTCTAGAGACGAAGTGGAAAAAATGCTCAAGGAGCTCGGTAAGAACAAAGCAGCTGGCCCAGATGGCGTTTCACCATGGGTTCTGAGAGAATGTGCATCTGAGCTCAGCATTCCACTTCACCTGATCTTTCAGGCATCCCTGTGTACAGGAATCGTAGCAGACGGGTGGAAACAGGCTAACATAGTTCCAATCTACAAAAGTGGCAGCAGGGAAGACCCCCTCAATTATAGACCTGTATCATTGACAAGTGTAATAGTGAAAGTATTGGAAAAACTAATCAAAACTAAATGGGTAGAACACCTAGAGAGAAATGATATAATATCAGACAGACAGTATGGTTTTCGATCTGGAAGATCCTGTGTATCGAATTTACTCAGTTTCTATGATCGAGCCACAGAGATATTACAGGAAAGAGATGGTTGGGTTGACTGCATCTATCTGGACCTAAAAAAGGCTTTCGACAGAGTTCCACATAAGAGGTTGTTCTGGAAACTGGAAAATATTGGAGGGGTGACAGGTAAGCTTCTATCATGGATGAAAAATTTTCTGACTGATAGAAAAATGAGGGCAGTAATCAGAGTCAATGTATCAGAATGGAGAAATGTCACAAGTGGAGTACCACAGGGTTCAGTTCTTGCACCAGTGATGTTTATTGTGTACATAAATGATCTACCAGTTGGTATACAGAATTATATGAACATGTTTGCTGATGATGCTAAGATAATAGGAAGGATAAGAAATTTAGATGACTGTCATGCCCTTCAAAAAGACCTGGACAAAATAAGTATATGGAGCACCACTTGGCAAATGGAATTTAATGTTAATAAATGTCATGTTATGGAATGTGGAATAGGAGAACATAGACCCCACACAACCTATATATTATGTGAGAAATCTTTAAAGAATTCTGATAAAGAAAGAGATCTAGGAGTGGTTCTAGATAGAAAACTATCACCTGAGGACCACATAAAGAATATTGTGCAAGGAGCCTATGCTATGCTTTCTAACTTCAGAATTGCATTTAAATACATGGATGGCGATATACTAAAGAAATTGTTCATGACTTTTGTTAGGCCAAAGCTAGAATATGCAGCTGTTGTGTGGTGCCCATATCTTAAGCAGCACATCAACAAACTGGAAAAGGTGCAAAGACATGCTACTAAGTGGCTCCCAGAACTGAAGGGCAAGAGCTACGAGGAGAGGTTAGAAGCATTAAATATGCCAAAACTAGAAGACAGAAGAAAAAGAGGTGATATGATCACTACATACAAAATAGTAACAGGAATTGACAAAATCGACAGGGAAGACTTCCTGAGACCTGGAACTTCAAGAACAAGAGGTCATAGATTTAAACTAGCTAAACACAGATGCCGAAGAAATATAAGAAAATTCACCTTCGCAAATAGAGTGGTAGACGGTTGGAACAAGTTAAGTGAGAAGGTGGTGGAGGCCAAGACCGTCAGTAGTTTCAAAGCGTTATATGACAAAGAGTGCTGGGAAGACGGGACACCACGAGCGTAGCTCTCATCCTGTAACTACACTTAGGTAATTACACTTAGGTAATTACACATACCAGGCTAGGCTCGTCCATGCTGCGGCCGAGGGGCACTTCCAATTATATCAAGCTGCAAGAGGATAGTCAGAGGGATAGGAGCCCTAACCAAGAGAATAATGAACATGGAATATGGAGTCATATTAAATGGAACGTATATATATTATTGTAATATTTATATATATATATATATATATATATATATATATATATATATATATATATATATATATATATATATATATATGTCGTACCTAGTAGCCAGAACGCACTTCTCAGCCTACTATGCATGGCCCGATTTGCCTAATAAGCCAAGTTTTCATGAAATTATTGTTTTTCGACTACCTAACCTACCTAACCTAATGTAACCTAACTTTTTCGGCTACCTAACCTAACCTAACCTATAAAGATAGGTTAGGTTAGGTTAGGTAGGGTTGGTTAGGTTCCGTCATATATCTACGTTAATTTTAACTCCAATAAAATAAAATTGACCTCATACATAATGAAATGGGTAGCTTTATCATTTCATAAGAAAAAAAATAGAGAAAATATATTAATTCATGAAAACTTGGCTTATTAGGCAAATCGAGCCTTGCATAGTAGGCTGAGAAGTACGTTCTGGCTACTAGGTACGACATATATATATATATATATATGTCGTACCTAGTAGCCAGAACTCACTTCTCAGCCTACTATTCAAGGCCCGATTTGCCTAATAAGCCAAGTTTTCCTGAATTAATATATTTACTATAATTTTTTTCTTATGAAATGATAAAGCAACCCTTTTCTCTATGTATGAGGTCAATTTTTTTTTATTGGAGTTAAAATTAATGTAGATATATGACCGAACCTAACCAACCCTACCTAACCTAACCTAACCTATATTTATAGGTAAGGTTAGGTTAGGTAGCCAAAAAAAGCTAGGTTAGGTTAGGTTAGGTAGGTTAGGTAGACGAAAAAACATTAATTCATGAAAACTAGGCTTATTAGGCAAATCGGGCCTTGAATAGTAGGCTGAGAAGTGCGTTCTGGCTATTAGGTACGACATATATATATATATATATATATATATATATATATATATATATATATATATATATATATTTATATATATATATACATATATATATATATATATATATATATATATATACATATATATATATACATATACATATACATATATACATATACATATATATATATATATATATATATATATATATATATATATATATATATATATATATATATATATATATATATATATATATATATATATATATATATTATAATTGTGTACATAGGTAGGCCTTGGATAGGTTTGGTGTTTTGGTTTTATTGTTAATTGTTTATACTGGTAGCGGGGTGTTGTTAGCGCGCGCCTGTGCTTGTCTTGTTCCAGACGAGGAGTGTTACCTGCTGGGGATGGACCCCAAGTTCGCGCGGCCGGACTGGATGGTGCTGACGGTGCTGCCGGTGCCGCCCCTGCCCGTGCGGCCCGCCGTCGTCATGTACGGCTCCGCCCGCAACCAAGACGACCTCACCCACAAGCTCGCCGACATCATCAAGTCCAACAACGAACTCATCCGCAACGAACAGTGCGGCGCTGCCGCTCACATCATCTCCTGAGAATCCTCAAGAACCTGCAGTTCCACGTGGCCACGATGACAGACAATGACATGCCTGGCATGCCCAGGGCCCTCCAGAAATCAGGGAGGCCCCTCAAGGCCCTTAAGACTCGCCTCAAGGGTAAGGAGGGCAGGATTCGGGGCAATCTGATGGGCAAGAGAGTGGATTTTTCGGCGCGGACGGTGATTACAGCTGATCCCAATTTACGGATTGACCAGGTGGGGGTCCCTCGCTCCATCGCCCAGAACATGACGTATCCGGAGATTGTCACACCGTTTAACTTCACCAAGTGAGCTCTCCCTGACCACTGACATCTCTCCCTCAGTAGAACAAGTATTAGTCTCACTCACCTTAACTTTATCTCCAGTCTAACTCTGCAACACATACACACAATAATATCACAATAACCTCATATATCTATGAGAATATATTTGGAGCAGGACAGGCAGGATGGAACCCGTGTCCTGGCGCGTGATCCCACGTACTGTCCTGGCGCGTGATCCCACGTACTGTCCTGGTGTGTGTCTGGGGTGACCCAGGGCGCGGGTCCATCCCACCGTCCTGCTCCAAAGATTTTCTCATAAATCCACAGCATTATATACATTGACCACACTCCAGGGTCAAGATTCATGAAGGACGCACGTCTCTATTTACGAAACTTGTACATCTTGTGTCTGTCATGGCGGTTTAGTCTCTATTAAACAGTTGACGAGCGCAGGACACGCTACGAGATCGCTCACAACCCGAAGTTATTATTGTTTGTAAACAACCTCGTAGTGCTTCCGAGCTCCTAAACTCTTAAATAAATACAAGCAAAGCCCCCATAACAGAACAAAAAGGATGTAGAGGTTCCGTAAGTGAACATCTAAATGACATGATGAATGCTGGTCATTAAAAGTGCTACAACAGAATATTTGTGTGGTGCAGGATGATGGAGCTGGTGAAGCGTGGCAACAACCAGTACCCAGGAGCTAAGTACATCATGCGAGACAACGGAGCCCGCATTGACCTCCGCTACCACCCGAAGCCCTCCGACCTCCACCTCCAGTGTGGCTACAAGGTGGAGCGCCACATCACTGACGGAGACCTCATCATCTTCAACAGGCAGCCCACACTCCACAAGATGTCCATGATGGGTCACAAGGTCAAGGTGGGTCACTGTGTGTCTCACCAGGTCACCACCTCCTGGCTGAAATGCACCAGGTCACCACCTCCTGGCTGAAATGCACCAGGTCACCACCTCCTGGCTGACATGCACCAGGTCACCACCTCCTGGCTGACATGCACCAGGTCACCACCTCCTGGCTGACATGCACCAGGTCACCACCTCCTGGCTGACATGCACCAGGTCACCACCTCCTGGCTGACATGCACCAGGTCACCACCTCCTGGCTGACTTCCACCAGGTCACCACCTCCTGGCTGACATGCACCAGGTCACCACCTCCTGGCTGACTTCCACCAGGTCACCACCTCCTGGTCTACTTACATTATTGTACACAAATTATTGTGTAAAAATTAGTTAATAGTTTCTCTCTCAAATGTACTGGCCGTGGAAGTTGTCTATGGAGCGTGTGGAGGCGCGTAGCAGTATGGTACATCGATTAAGGACGGCTTTTGTATTATTATTATTATATACCACAGGCGTGGCCCACACATTTACAATGCTAACCAGCATATATACATTTTCTTCTGTCATCCGTGGACAGGGTTAGAGATGAGTTAAATATATAGTTCAGGGATTTATTGAACAATCAACCACAGAAGGTGATTGTAGTGCTTTTAAAATGCTAATCTAACCTACAGACATAAATACATAGATACACAGAGTTACGTTTGCCCTACATAAAGTGGTCGATGTGTTCTTTACATAGTATTATTAATGTGCATTTACAAAGGTGAAATGTAATTCTGATCAGCTTCCACATATACTTTATACACATACATACATACATATACATACGCACACATATACATATATATACATATATACACATATACATGCACACACATACATTTATGGCTCTCCTATTCTGAGAGGGTGAGATAGCTGATAGAGAAACTAGCGTGTTATTAAGTACTCAATCACTGAAGGTGATTAAGGTGCTTTTACAAGCTCAGGTTATATAGTTACATCATATATATATTTATTTATTTATTTATTTATATACAAGAAGGTACATTGGGTATGTGAGAATAAATAGCATAGTAATTTATACTCTTGTAAAGCCACTAGTACGCGCAGCGTTTCGGGCACGTCCTTAATCTAACAGATAATTTTAAGTAGGTAAATTCTAGTGGAATTAATAAAATGATAACAGATACATTGCAAGAAAGAAAAAAATGAGATAAGAGAGATTAGTAGGTATATTAAAGCACATTGGTGTATTAAAGCTCTGATTGATTATATTGACAGCTTGATTGGTAATTTAAACGAAGATTAATAGGCACAATACAGCAAATTGAAAGCACATATATGAAGACAGCAATGATCACAATGGTAAAGTTGTTTGGATTGGGTACATGAAGATTGGGAGATTGGGTAGTACTAGATACAGTGCAGTTTTAAAGCAATAAGTGTCAGGGTTCATCCCCTTCCACCCTGTGGTTGGGGTCGTCCCACAGGTCTTAGCCCCTCAGTACCGGGCACCACTGTTCACCCTTGGGCTCCCCCAGTCAACTAAGGGCTGGCCTTATACACCCCTAGCTGAGTGGGGAGGTTCAAGCTTCTTATAACTCGCTTAAACCTGCCTGTCCTGACACTGGAACGCTTTCTTCTTCTTCTTTATCTGGTCTACTCAGGTCGCCAGCTGGGTGTTTATACTCGTGTCCCAGCAACACATCAGTGGTCTTAATGGTTATCTTAATCAAGGATGCAATATCATGTGCAGTACAATGGTGTCACTAATGGTCTCATAAATATATAATATATATAGCCCTAGAGAATGGAGGCTCACTTAAACGCCTCAGTTAGTTTAAGAGTTTATTGAAGAAAACATATATACAGTTACAAATGTCATAAAGAAATGTCTATGTTGAAATCATCCGCTTGCGGCAGCATTTCTCGATGACACGTCTTTGGCAACACGGTCAGCTGACTGGATCCACTCCCCCGGCGCGGGCACACACCTCGCGCCTCTGGCAGCACGATCAGCTGACGGTTCTAGCTGTCAGAACGTCGTGACTTTCCCACGCCTCCAGCGATGCGATCAGCTGTGCGTTTCAGAGTACGTTGCTGGCTCCTTACCTTGAGGTGCTTCCGGGGCTTAGTGTCCCCGCGGCCCGGTCGTCGATCAGGCCTCCTGGTTGCTGGACTGATCAACCAGGCTGTTAGACGCGGCTGCTCGCAGCCTGACGTATGAGTCACAGCCTGGTTGATCAGGTATCCTTTGGAGGTGCTTATCCAGTTCTCTCTTGAACACTGTGAGGGGTCGGCCAGTTATGCCCCTTATGTGTAGTGGAAGCGTGTTGAACAGTCTCGGGCCTCTGATGTTGATAGAGTTCTCTCTCAGAGTACCTGTTGCACCTCTGCTCTTCAATGGGGGGTATTCTGCACATCCTGCCATGCCTTCTGGTCTCATGTGCTGTTATTTCTGTGTGCAGGTTTGGGACCAGCCCCTCAATTATTTTCCACGTGTAAATTATTATGTATCTCTCCCGCCTGCGCTCAAGGGAGTACAGATTTAGGCTCTTTAGTCGGTCCCAGTAATTTAGATGTTTTACTGAGTGGATTCTAGCAGTAAAGGATCTCTGCACGCTCTCCAGGTCAGCAATTTCTCCAGCTTTGAAAGGGGCTGTCATTGTGCAGCAGTACTCCACTCCAGAGAGCACAAGCGTTTTGAAAAGTATCATCATGGGTATAGCATCTCTAGTGTGGAAAGTTCTTGTTATCCAACCTGTCATTTTTCTTGCAGTTGTGACGGCTACTTTATTGTGTTCTTTAAAGGCAAGGTCTTCCGACATGAGTACACTCAGATCCTTTACATTGCCTTTTCGTTCTATGTTATGATTTGCCTGAGTTTTGTACGTGGCTTCTGTTTTTATATTTTCAATTTTTCCGTAGCGCATGAGCTGGAACTTATCCTCGTTAAACACCATATTATTTTCTGTAGCCCATAGAAAGACCTGATCTACATCTGATTGGAGGTTTGCCGTGTCCTCTATGTTGCCAACTCTCATGAAAATCCTAGTGTCATCTGCAAAGGATGATATAGTGCTATAGGTTGTGTTCTGGTCTATGTCCGATATGAGGATGAGAAAAAGTACTGGAGCAAGCACAGTACCCTGGGGGACTGAGCTCTTCACGGTTGATGGGCTGGATTTTATTTTGTTGACTATTACACATTGGGTTCTGTTAGTCAGGAAATTGTAGATCCATCTGCCTATTTTCCCGGTAATTCCTTTTGAACGCATTTTATGTGCAATAACACCATGGTCACATTTATCAAAAGCTTTTGCGAAATCTGTGTAAATTACATCAGCATTTTGTTTGTCTTCCATAGCATCTAATGCCATATCATAGTGGTCTAGCAACTGCGACAGGCAAGAGCGCCCTGTTCTGAAACCATGTTGTCCGGGGTTATGGAGATGCTGTGATTCCATGTATTTTGTGATCTTACTTCTTAGCACTCTCTCAAAAATTTTTATGATGTGCGATGTTAGTGCTATCGGTCTGTAATTTTTTGCCTCCGCCTTATTTCCTCCTTTATGGAGTGGTGCTATCTCTGCTGTTTTTAGTATGTCAGGGATAACGCCAGTATCTAGGCTTTGTCTCCACAGAATGTGAAGGGCCTGCGATAGTGGTTTTTTGCAGTTCTTGATGAATATGGAGTTCCAAGAATCCGGGCCTGGTGCAGAGTGCATAGGCATACTGTTTATGGCTTCTTCAAAATCTAGTGGGGATAGGGCGACGTCTGATATATGATTTGATGTTGGTATCATATCCATGAAAAATTCATTTGGGTTATCAATCTTTAGTGCATTTAATGGCTCGCTGAAAACAGAGTCGTACTGCTTCCTCAGTAACTCGCTCATTTCTTTGTTGTCATCGGTGAAAGTTCCATCTCCCTTTCGCAGGGGCCCGATACTAGATGTGGTTTTTGATCTTGATTTTGCATAGGAGAAAAAATATTTCGGATTTCTCTCTATTTCACTGATGGCCTTTTGCTCTCTTTGCCTCTCCTGGGTTTTGTATGATTCTTGTAGCTTGAGTTCAATTGTTTCTATTTCTCTACCTAACCTTCTTCGCCGTTCTTGAGATAGGGTGCGACTCTCAAGTTGTTCCGCGATTCGTTTTCTTCGCCTATATAGGGAACGACGTTCCCGTTCCAATCTGCATCTCTTTCTCTTTTTTCTTAGGGGTATGCGGTTTGAACATATTTCTAGTGCTACTGAGCTTATTTTTTCCAGGCACTGGTTCAGGTTTGCATTTTCTAGCTGTTCTTCCCAGTTTATTTATGTGAAGTCCTGGTTTATTTGCTCCCAGTTTATCTGTTTATTATTGAAGTTGAATTTGCTGAAATCTCCTTCACCGGGAATCTGGACTGGTTTTGAAGGTCCATTTCCCATGGTTGTCAGAACTTCAATTAAGTTGTGATTTGAGTAACAGGTATTTGTAATCATTATGTTCCCGATCAACTCATCATTATTAGTGAAAATGAGGTCCAGCGTGTTCTCCTTCCTAGTTGGTTCTACTATTTGCTGGTTTAAGTCAAACCTGTCGCACATCCGTAGCAGGTCATTTGCATGTGCCTGTTCATTTAGGCTACTTCCTGGTCCTTGCACACCAACTACCCTTCTAGGATCACTAACATTCCCGCCTTAATGTTCACACATACCAACTCATGCCTAAATGAGTTTTTGGCTCCTAGCCTAACGTCCTGTCACTTAGACAATAAAATGAGAAGAAATGTTCACAACATATAAAATACTCTAACTCGCCTAGCTCAAAAAGGGTAAGGGAGGGACAATTATCTACCTTATTTCACTCCAACCACGAAGCTGACTCGTCCCCTGTTGAGGTATGTTGAAGTTCCTGGTTGTGGCTTCTAGTCTCATGATGAACAGTTCTCACACACACACACAGGTTCCTCCGTCGCCTTCGTGGTAACGCGTCCTCGCCGTGCTCACATCCAACAGGTACCGCCTTCCTCCTCCTATTCTCTGGGGTACTGGAGACAGGTACCTCCGCCGTCGTCCTCCTCACTTACTGGCACTGTCGACTCTTCACAGTCCAGCACAGCTTCCCCTTGCCTTAACTGCCAGTAGATTTAGGCCCGGCCCTAGCTTCTCGCTTGATGTGTAGGACGTGGTCCACTAGTGGGCATCTCAGACGTCTCCAGCCCAACGTTCCCTCTGCTGCAGACTCTTGATACGGCTCTTGGCTCTTCAATCCGGTCCGTCCTTGCCTCCGGGCACTCCACGGAAGTTGGATGGCATCCCAGACTGTCTGCAGAATCGAAGCAGAGCTTAAATCTACTGGTAAGGGCTCTCTAGGTCCGGAGCTCGCTCGAGCACGTCTTCCCTCTCTGACGGCTCGTGACCTATTGTCTTCCTGCCCAGGTGCCAGCCGCCCCTGCGCCCTCCGCCTCATGACGCCACACCGCCCGAGGGCTCTCGTCATTGGTCACTTCCGGCACGTGACCTCACCTGGCCAATCAGGTGCCGGGAAGCGTCAGGACGTCTTGGCGGGAAGCAGGACGGTTCGTCACCATCCTGTGCTTCAAAAGGCGTAAGCCCCTTGCATTTTCAAACTTAGCTGGCCACTTTACAGCCAGCTTAATCACGCTCCAGCTTTCCCACACATGAAAATGTTCCCTGAACATTAGAGAACACTTAGGCTATGGAGATATGACTCTTCTAAGCTGGGAAGGAAGAAATACAGGGATGGACACCGTCACACAAGGTAGAAAACTATGAAGATGAAATTAGGTACCTTTTAGTTTTGCTTTTGAATGGTGCAAAAGTTGGACAGCTTTTCAATTCATTAGGGAGTGAGTTCCATAGACTAGGGTCCCTTTATTTGCATAGAGTGTTTACACAGATTAAGTTTGACTCTGGGGATATCAAAGAGATATTTATTTCTGGTGTGGTGATTATGGGTCCTATTACATTTGTCCAGGGAGAGTTTCAGAGCAGGATTTGCATTTAAGAACAGGGTTTTGTAAATGTAGTTGACACAAGAGAACGTGTGGAGTGAGATTATGTTTAGCATGTTTAGGGAATTAAACAAGGGGGCTGAGTGATGTCTGAAAGCAGAATTTGTGAAGCAGAAACATATATTGTATAGTTGATACATTATATGATCAATTTTGGGTACAAGTCCAATATATCATCAAGTGTTCCAGTACCCATATAGTAGTTATAGAGTTCATCATACCTCAGCCCAGGAGGGCGAAAGTCAGTCAATATAGGACATTCTACAATATAATGTTCAAGGGAGTGCATATTTTCTCTTTCACAAAGTTGAACACATTGTGTACTCGACATTTGGGTTTTGAGAAAGCTGCCAGATACGTGTATATCCCAGACGTATTCTGGCCACTATAACATCACATTGCCGAGTTATTGCTCTATTTCTTCCATATGTGAATGTCTCTACATTCACATATGTAGAGGACGGTGTGCGACAGTGTGTTAGCATTTAGGACGGGGTGCGGTTCACTCCCCCTGTTCCCCTGTCGTCTAAGTTCCTTGGAGGTCACCGGGCTGATTGACCGCTGACCTCACTGACATGCTGCCTTCAGGCAGCATGTCAGTGAGGTGACCTGAAGGGCAATTTGGGACGGTCTTCTCAGGCCCCATTGGTTGTGAGGGCAGGATCACGCGTTCACCGGAAGTGGTTTGAGGAGGCTTAAAAAAATAGAGAGGCCAGCATAGTGGCAGCCCGTCATTACTGGACACGCCCTCAATCATGAGGTCAGGACCTGGGATGGACTCAGCCAGGGGAGCTGAGTATTGGCTCGACGTGTCCAGCTGGTCGCGACTCACCTCATACCCATTCGTCGAGTGGCTGTCGACGTTCGTGGTAATGTGGGAGTTGGGTTCTTGTGAGTATGAGTAACATTGGCTGCTGTTTTGAGAAAGAGCTAAGGTAGGTCTCTGGAGATTTAGACATAGGGGAATGTAGGATCTAGGATTAGGGTTGGGGAAGTTAAGCATCAACATGGTCATACAACACATGCACGGCCAGTTGGGGCATATCCAACAGATGGATATGCACCAACTGTATGAGTCTCACACTACATGACTGTGTATACACTGTCCGCGTAGCGGCGCCTTCACCCCAGATATAGTTAATCATAAGTATAGTTTTCCGTTCCTCTCCGAAGGCCCTTCATTACCCCTCCCCCCCCCCCCCCCCCGCAGGTGCTGCCCTGGTCCACCTTTCGCATGAACCTGTCGGTGACGTCGCCGTACAACGCTGACTTCGACGGGGACGAGATGAACCTCCACGTGCCGCAGAGCATGGAGACCCGCGCAGAGATCGAGAACCTCCACCTGACGCCCAGGATGGTGGTGACGCCACAGTCGAACAGGCCGGTGATGGGCATCGTGCAGGACACGCTCACCGCCGTCCGCAAGATGACCAAGAGAGACGTCTTCCTCGATAAGGTCAGACCACTCATTCTCCTCTCGCTGGTTATATGCTTGGACTGGTCGGTACAGCGACGGCCTCGCGTCTTGCAGGGTCGGCGTTCGATCCCCGATGGTCCAAGATGTCCTTGACTTTTGTCCTTATGTCCCCGCTCACAGTCCTCACATCCCTTCCAAGTACTATGTATTAACTCAAAGTTTACTCCTCGTGAATAACTTTGTATTTACCTGAGGGGAGGTTACCAGCTCTAGTGGGCTCGACGGGGACAGGAAGTCGGCGGCTTGTCAAAGACAATCCCCCCCCTCCCTAAACATTATCCAGCTAGCGGGTCAAATATCCATACACCTACTTTTGAAGCAATGTATTTATTGTCAAAGTATGAGGAAGACTTTGTGTGTGTGTGTGGGGGAGGGAAATACTGATGTATAAGGTGTTGGTGTTGGCAGGCGGAGATGATGAACCTGCTCATGTTCCTGCCCATCTGGGACGGCCGGATGCCCCACCCGGCCGTGCTCAAGCCCAAGCCCCTTTGGACCGGGAAGCAGATCTTCTCGCTCATCATCCCTGGCAACCTCAACCTGGTGAAGACCCACGCCACCCACCCTGACGACGAGGACGACGGGCCCTACAGGTGGATCTCCCCCGGGGACACAAAGGTGATCTTCCTCACCTTTGTGCACGCTTCTCTCTGAGGGGGGTTCTGGGTAGGTCACGTCGGAGCTAACGCCTGCCTCGTGCGCCTTCGATATAAGGCAGATGTGAACAAGCCTGAATGGTCCCCAGGCATACATGTAACTGAAAACTCACACCCCAGAAGTGACTCGAACCCATACTGCCAGGAGCACTATGCAACTGGTGTACAGGGCACCTTATCCACTCGACCATCACGAGCCGACAAAAGCTGATGGTAGCCGAGGCTACCATCAGCCTCGGCAGGCAGATATATATATATATAGGGCTAAGTGGTATTATTTATTTATTTTTAACATTTTTACTGACAAAATTAATTACAATTTTGCCAAATCTGAGGACTTCAATTAGGTCTTATTAGAGTGAGGATAATGGTGGTGTTGACTGTCACACACGACAGAGCACCATACACAAGACAATAGGTCTAAACTGTCAAGTGGTATCCAGCTCTTCGTAACGGTTCTGGGATAGGATTTATCAGGCATTTATAGATCCACTTACGAAACCTGTACATCTTTCAATATTACTCTGTATTATTCTCTTATTTATCCCTATCTCACCTATGGTGTCTGTGCCTGGAGATCCACCACCCTTAATTACTTCCTACCCCTAATTACTCAACACAAATCAGCAATTAGAATAATCACAAGTTCCAGTCCCAGACACCACTTTGCTCCTGACCTAAAATCTCTAAAATCTCTAAAATCTCTGACTCTAAAATCATCAAGTCTCTGCACATACTTTTAAAAAATGCTGTACGTTTCCCAACCAGTTTAAAAGAGACTAAGAAATATTTACTTAATATTATTCAATTAATTTCACTCAAATTGCCCCACCGAAATAAGAAATTTTTGTGTTGTTTTTTAAATGTTATTTATTAAAAATGTATATCTTTTTTCATTGGCAACTAATTAATGTATCTAATTTGTGTAAAATTGCTTACTCAGTCATGTATGTTATCTTACTTTTTAGCTGGAGTTTTTAAGTTTACTTTGCATGAACTTTCTACTATTTAAATAAACGGTTATCACCGTCTAGGAAAATATTGATTATATTTGAGACCCGGGGCCAGATTCACGAAGCAGTTACGCAAGTACTTACGAACGTGTACATCTTTGGTTACATTTATTAAACAGTTTACAAGCATGAAAACTTCCCAATGAACTGTTGTTATTGTTATAAACAGCCTCCTGGTGCTTCAGAGCTCATTAACTGTTTAATAATTGTAAACAAAGCCGCCAAAGATTAAGAAATGATATACAAGTTCGTAAGTACTTGTGTTACTGCTTCGTGAATCTGGCTCCTGGGACAAGATTCATCAGGAATAACAGAACAGATTTACAAAACTTGTACATCTTTTCTTAATCATGGTGGCTTTTTTTTACATTTACTAGACAGTTTGCGAGCTTGCAAACTTCACAACCCAAGGTTAATATTCTCACGAACAATCTCGTAGCGCTGCGGTGCTCGTAAGCTGCTTAATAAATGTAAACAAAGCCGCCATGATTGAGTAAAGTTGTATATGTTTCGCAAGTGGTTGTGTAAATGGTTGATGAGTCGTGGCCGTGCTGTGTAGTGCAACACGGGTCACCAGCATCACCACCGTTGCAGGTGCTGGTGGAGCATGGCGAGCTCATCATGGGTATCCTGTGCAAGAAAACTCTGGGCGCATCGTCGGGCTCCATGTTGCACCTGGCCTGGATGGAACTCGGGCACGAGATTGCTGGTCGTTTCTACGGCAACATCCAGACGGTTGTCAACAACTGGCTCCTGCTGGAGGGTCACAGCATAGGCATCGGCGACACCATCTCCGACCCCAGCACCTACAGGGTCATCCAAGACACCATCAAGAAGGCCAAGGAAGACGTGATCGAGGTGATCCATAAGGCTCACAACGACGAGCTGGAGCCCACGCCAGGCAACACTCTCAGGCAGACCTTTGAGAACCAGGTCAACCGCATCCTCAACGATGCTCGAGACAAAACCGGAGGCTCTGCCAAGAAGTCCCTGACGGAGTATAACAATCTCAAGGCCATGGTGGTGGCGGGCTCCAAGGGCTCCAACATCAACATCTCACAAGTCATCGCTTGTGTAGGTCAGCAAAACGTTGAAGGTAAGAGAATTCCCTTCGGTTTTCGCAAGAGAACGCTGCCCCATTTCATCAAGGACGATTACGGTCCCGAGTCTCGCGGGTTCGTCGAGAACTCCTACCTAGCCGGCCTCACGCCTTCAGAGTTCTACTTCCACGCCATGGGTGGCCGCGAGGGTCTGATCGACACGGCCGTCAAGACTGCCGAGACTGGGTACATCCAGCGGCGGCTGATCAAGGCCATGGAGAGCGTGATGGTCAACTACGACGGCACCGTCAGGAACAGCGTCAGCCAGGTGATCCAGCTTAGATACGGCGAAGACGGTCTCGCTGGCGAGTTCGTGGAGTTCCAGAATCTGCCCACGATCAAGCTCTCCACCCGGCGCTTCGAGGACCGGTATCGCTTCGACGTGTCCAACGAGCGCTACCTGAGGAAGCTCTACACCGAGGACGTGGTGCGGGAGATTCTCGGTGCCCCGGACGCCATCGGCGTCCTGGAGACTGAGTGGCAGCGCCTCCAGGAGGACAGGAAGGTCCTCCGCCAGGTCTTCCCTAAGGGCGATACAAAGGTAAGTCCTTCGAGGTTGAGCAACTGGTGGCGACCCTCCCAGCTATGACTATGTCACACACCAGCTGAGTATACATTCCCAGCTACGACTGTGCCCACAGACGAGCTAGGACCACAGTCCCAGCTACGACTGTGCCCACAGACGAGCTAGGACCACAGTCCCAGCTACGACTGTGCCCACAGACGAGCTAGGACCACAGTCCCAGCTACTACTGTGCCCACAGACGAACTAGGACCACAGTCCCAGCGACGACTGTGCCCACAGACGAACTAGGACCACAGTCCCAGCGACGACTGTGCCCACAGACGAGCTGGGGGCCACAGTCCCAGCTAAAAACGTGCGGCAGTGCCAATTTGGAGTTATCTAGTGTCTCGAAGGGAACGAGTTAGTTCCTAAAGTAATGTTAACAAATGGGATACGTTGTGTGTGTGTGTTAGGCTTTGTAAGAATGTAATTTCCGTACCTACTTTCTTATATGGCCCGTTGTTGCTTTCTTGATCTATGGAACAAATTACCGGGTAACATAATAGACGTGGTCACATTTGATTGTTTCATGCATACGTTAGACATATATATATATATATATGAATGAGTTTACATGGATATCAATAGGAGCTGCCTCGTATGGGCCAATAGGAGCTACTTTATATGGGTCAAGATGAGTTGCCTCGTATGGGCGAATAGACCTTCTGCAGTTCCCTATATTCTTATATTATAAGTATTTAATAAAACATGTAATGAAATGAAGCATGTGTGGTGAAGGTGGTGCTGCCGTGCAACCTGGAGCGGATGATCTGGAACGTGCAGAAGATCTTCCACATCAACAAGCGGACCCAGACGGACCTGTCACCCGTGCGCGTGGTGGAGAGCATCCAGACCATGCTGGATAAGTGCGTGATCGTCTCTGGCAACGACCGCATCAGCAAGCAGGCCAACGAGAACGCCACCTTCCTCTTCCAGTGCCTGGTGAGATCCACACTCTGCACCAAGAAGGTCGCCGAGGAGTACAAGCTCACCTGCGAGGCCTTCAACTGGCTGGTGGGCGAGATCGAGACCAGGTTCAACCAGGCCATTGTGAGTTACTCGGCCTCCCCAGCCAACTCCTTGCACTCTTGTAGACTGGACCCAAGCACTTGGGGTGGACGGTAGAACGACGGTCTCGCTTCATGCAGGTCGGCGTTCAATCCCCGACCGTCCAAGTGTTTGTTCACCAATCCTTCATCCCCCCCCCCACCCGCGCCCCATCCTAAATCATTATCCTGTTGATTGTAGCCGTTACAACTATACAGCCCTTCCAAGGGCTGTATAGTTGTAATGACTTCGCGCTTTCCCCTGATAATTTTCTCCCATTCTCTTCTAGATTATATTGCATTGTTTATTTCCAAAAACGACATGGCCGCTCGTACCCAAGGGAGGAAGGCACTAAATGTCAAATATCTCCTCTTCTTTCCTGATGAATATCAAGTCCAGCATTGCTGGAAATTCCCCCTTCCCTTATTCTCAAGTCTTCCAATCTGTCTGTCCAAATGCCCCCCGTTCTTGCTGTAGGCCTCCCAGTCTCTTGATTTGAAGTTGAAGTCGCTAAGTACCAACGCTCGTGATTTATCATTATCTCTCTTACTAGAACAAATGCACAAGGGCCGTGACGAGGATTCGAACCTGCATCCAGGAGCACTCTCGACTGTCTTACTTGAGTGTGTCTCATGATCATTATGAGGCCCTCTGTCGCCCAGCTCCTCTTTTGTCCATGTGTTGCTTGCTGGTGGACTGTAGGCATTTATGATTATCAGTTTATCATACTGATTACAGATCTCAAGGGCAATTGTGTTAACTTCTCGTTGGTTGTCAACTATTAATTCTCTTTCCTTCAAGTATTCTTTCACCAGCACGGCAACTATTCCACCTTTTCTAATTTTTCTCTCCCGTCTCCAAACTGAACAACCCCTTCGAATATGACCTCATTTAAAATACTATCTTTGAAAATCATAATATCATGATATTTAGCAAATCCTCAATCATCATTAACCTGCCTATAAAACCACATTTCTGTATTTCTTTCTTAGTAAAACCTTCGAAATTTATGTCCTTTGTTGTCTCTCTCTGACGATCCTGTCATATCCGCCATATTTGTTTCCATTTCGTCTGTTCTAGTTCACTGTCTCTGGCTCTAAACTGGTTCTAGATTTGTATATTTTTCTCAGCACTCGCCACTCTCCACCTTGCATTAGTGGTCTCGGTGTGTCTAGGGTATCCAGGCGGACCACTTGTGTCCACCACTAACACCTCCATGTGAGGCAATGATCCCGCAGCTCTCTAAGGTGTGTCGTCTGCTCCTGCTGTGTGTGTGTATGTGTACTCACCTAATTGTGCTTACGGGGGTTGAGCTCTGGCTCTTTGGTCCCGACTCTCAACCGTCAATCAACAGGTGTACAGCTGTACTTCTTCTGTGTGTGTGTGTGTGTACTCACCTATTTGTGCTTGCGGGGGTTGAGCTTTGGCTCTTTGGTCCCGCCTCTCAACTGTCAATCAACTGGTGTACAGGTGTGTGTGTGTGTGTGTGTGTGTGTGTGTGTGTGTGTGTGTGTGTGTGTGTGTGTGTGTGTGTGTGTGTGTGTGTGTGTGTGAGTGTGAGTGTGTGAGTGTGAGTGTGTACTCACCTATTTGTGCTTGCAGGGGTTGAGCTTTGGCTCTTTGGTCACGCCTCTCAACTGTCAATCAACCGGTGTACAGGTTCCTGAGCCTACTGGGCTCTGTCATATCTACATTTGAAACTGTGTATGGAGTCAGCCTCCACCACATCACTGCCTAATGCATTCCATCTGTTAACTACTCTGACACTGAAAAAGTTCTTTCTAACGTCCCTGTGGCTCATGTGGGTGTAACGGGGGGTGGGGGAAATAGCTCTATCTTGTCCATTATTCCACCCCCCAGTTAACTAACGAGGCCGGGGGAAACAGCTCTCTCTAGTCCGTTCTCCCGTCCTCAGTTAGCTAACTATTCTAGAGCACCCTCCAGAGTTCCTAAGGCAACCTCTCTCGTTCAATACCTTGTAACCTAGGTATTTGACTACCTAGGTGCTAAGACTACAAGGCGTCGTAACTGGATCAGCTACCCGAAACTCTAGAGAGAACTCTAGAATACAGAATCATTGCCACAAACGTATAAGAGAAAACGAAAGGAAAGAAATGAATAGTGAAGTAATTAGTGAGGGTTTGGGGTGAGAGGGAGAGAGGTGGGAGGAGCGAGGAGGGTCATTAGTTGAAAGTGAGAGTTTAGAGAGGGGTGGAGGGAGAGGTGTAGATAGGTAGAAGGAGAAGAGTAGATAGTAGAAGTAGAAGAGTAGATAGTAGAAGACGAAATGCTGCCACCATCCATTCATGATCATTACATACAAGACAAGGAATGGAACTTGCCTGTATCAAAATATTCTCAAAAGATGTTATTACCATGTATCAACTCCAAACATGTACTCATTAATATCATGAAACTAGTAACCACAGAGGCTTTCTCACCTCAACTCAAAGCTCTAGGGAACAAAGTTAAACACAATTTAAATAATAAATTCATAATTATATTTCACATGAAGTATCATAATTTAGCAATTCAATTAAAATGTTCCAGATTAATATGCAAAGTGAGTCATCATCCAAGAATTCGAGAACCCTACAACTTGACTGCCCCTGATCATCACACAACATATGTAAACACGACCAAGTCACCTTAATGTTCACTCACCGAGGACTGAGTCTAAGTTGAATAGAGAGGGGGGGGGTCTGTAGCTTGACAGAGACTGTCTCGCCCCTGCCGGCCGACAGCCTCCCTGCTAGGGACGTCTTCTCTGCTCTCGTCTGCTCTTCTCTTGATGCTGTTCTGTCTGTCAATCCTTCATGCTGGATAGCTCTCCGAGTTTATATTGGGGAACCTAGTAGCTAACTCCGCCCACAAGTAGATAGCCTCCGGCACTACCAAGCCACTCCTTAAACGTCGGCATGTTTGAAGGCTACCCGGCTCCAATTATACGCTTAGCGGAAGCAAGGTGAAATTATCATGATCTGACCTCAGGTCACTTGGGGTCATTAACGGTTAGAGGTGTGAGATCTCAGGCAGACAACTGGCGCCTCTCAGATCCTTGTCTGTGACTCGTGTACTCTATATATATTTTAAATAAACTAGCCCAAACACTTTTACAGTGTTACATGGGTACTCAGTTTCCACCTGTGTCCCCTTGTTCGCGTCCCGCCAGTGTTGAATAGTTTATCCTTGTCTACCCGGTCGATTCCCCTGAGCATTTTGTAGGTACCTTACCTTGAGGTGCTTCCGGGGCTTAGTGTCCCCGCGGCCCGGTCGTCGACCAGGCCTCCTGGTTGCTGGACTGATCAACCAGGCTGTTAGACGCGGCTGCTCGCAGCCTGACGCATGAGTCACAGTGACCATGTCTTCCCTTACTCTTCTGTCTTCCAGTGTCGTGAGGTGCATTTCCCGCAGCCTCTCCTCGTAACTCATGCCTCTTAGTTCTGGGACTAGTCTAGTGGCATACCTTTGAACTTTTTCCAGCTTCGTCTTGTGCTTGACAAGGTACGGGCTCCATGCTGGGGCCGCATACTCCAGGATTGGTCTTACATATGTGGTATACAAGATTTTGAATGATTCCTTACACAGGTTCCTGAAGGCTGTTCTGATGTTTGCCAGCCTCGCATATGCCGCAGACGTTATTCTTTTTATGTGGGCTTCAGGAGACAGGTTTGGTGTGATATCAACTCCTAGATCTTTCTCTCTGTCCGTTTCATTAAGTACTTCATCCTGTATGAAGTACTTCATCCTGTATGAAGTACTTCATCCTGTATGGATACATTCTGTATCCTGTGTCTGGCCTCCTGTTTCCATCGCCTTGTTTCATTACTTTACATTTACTCGCGTTAAACTTTAGCAGCCATTTGTTGGACCATTCACTCAGTCTGTCTAGGTCATCTTGTAGCCTCCTGCTATCATCCTGTGTTTCAATCCTCCTCATAATTTTTGCTTCATCAGCAAACATTGAGAGAAACGAGGCTATACCCTCTGGGAGGTCATTTACATATATCAGAAACAGTATAGGTCCAAGGACTGACCCCTGCGGGACTCCACTTGTAACGTCTCGCCAATCTGAGACCTCACCCCTCGCACTGACTCGTTGTCTCCTGTTACTTAGGTACTCCAATGCCTTTCACTCCAGCCTGCATCTCCCGCTTTTCCACTAGCCTCTTGTGTGGTATTGTATCAAAGGCTTTCTGGCAATCCAAAAATATGTAGTCTGGCCACCCTTTTCTTTCTTGCCTGATTTTTGTTGCCTGGTCGTAGAATTCATGTAACCCTGTGAGGCAGGACCCGCCATCCCTGAACCCATGTTGCTGCTGTGTTACAAAGTTCTTACGCTCCAGATGTTCCACTAGCTTTCTTCCTACAATCTTCTCCATCATCTTGCATGGTATGCAGGTTAGGGACACTGGCCCTACACACACACAGGTGTGTGTGTGTGTGTGTGTGTGTGTATGTGTGTGTGTGTGTGTGTGTGTGTGTGTGTGTGTGTGTGTGTGTGTGTGTGTGTGTGTGTGTGTGTGTGTGTGTGTGTGTGTGTGTGTGTGTGTGTGTGTGTGTGTGTACTCACCTATATGTACTCACCTATATGTGCTTGCAGGATCGAGCATTGACTCTTGGATCCCGCCTTTCTAGCTATCGGTTGTTTACAGCAATGACTCCTGTCCCATTTCCCTATCATACCTAGTTTTAAAAGTATGAATAGTATTTGCTTCCACAACCTGTTCCCCAAGTGCATTCCATTTTTCTACTACTCTCACGCTAAAAGAAAACTTCCTAACATCTCTGTGACTCATCTGAGTTTCCAGTTTCCACCCATGTCCCCTCGTTCTGTTATTATTACGTGTGAACATTTCATCTATTTCCACTTTATCAATTCCCCTGAGTATTTTATATGTCCCTATCATATCTCCTCTCTCCCTTCTTTTCTCTAGTGTCGTTAGGTTCAGTTCCTTCAGCCGCTCTTCATATCCCATCCCTCGTAACTCTGGGACAAGCCTCGTCGCAAACCTCTGAACCTTCTCCAGTTTCTTTATGTGTTTCTTCAGGTGGGGGCTCCATGATGGCACGGCATACTCTAAGACGGGTCTCACGTAGGCAGTGTAAAGTGCCCTAAAAGCTTCCTCATTTAGGTTTCTGAATGAAGTTCTAATTTTCGCCAGTGTAGAGTACGCTGCTGTCGTTATCCTATTTATATGTGCCTCAGGAGTTAGATTAGGTGTCACATCCACTCCCAGGTCTCTTTCTCGAATCGTTACAGGTAGGCTGTTCCCCTTCATTGTGTACTGTCCCTTTGGTCTCCTGTCACCTGATCCCATTTCCATAACTTTACATTTACTGGTGTTAAACTCCAGTAGCCATTTCCCTGACCATCTCTGCAGCCTGTTTAAGTCCTCTTGGAGGATCCTACAATCCTCGTCTGTCACAACTCTTCTCATTAATTTTGCGTCATCTGCAAACATTGACATGTATGATTCCACTCCTGTAAACATATCATTTACGTAAATTAGAAAGATGATTGGTCCCAGCACCGATCCTTGAGGTACTCCACTTGTTACTGTTCGCCAGTCCGACTTTTCGCCCCTTACCATTACCCTCTGGCTCCTTCCTGTTAGGTAGTTCTTCACCCATACTAGGACCTTTCCGCTTACTCCTGCCTGCCTCTCAAGTTTGTGTGTGTGTGTGTGTGTGTGTGTGTGTGTGTGTGTGTGTGTGTGTGTGTGTGTGTGTGTGTGTGTGTGTGTGTGTGTGTGTGTGTGTGTGTGTGTGTGTGTGCAGCCCATTCTCCTGTTTGGGCGGTTACTTATAGTAACGATGAGGACCATGGTATATATACCGACTTACAACGACATTAGAAAGTAGAAATTTGAACTATTGAGTTGGACAAACCGGAAACCTATATTTTACTTGTGTTGCTTTGACAAACTAACCTAACCTTGCCTAGGCCTAATACACGATATCTTAGGCCTAATATATTACACATGTGTGCTATACTAGGCCTGGGAATATTTAAGTTTGTTTT
This sequence comes from Procambarus clarkii, assembly GCF_040958095.1. Taxonomy (NCBI): domain Eukaryota; kingdom Metazoa; phylum Arthropoda; class Malacostraca; order Decapoda; family Cambaridae; genus Procambarus; species Procambarus clarkii. The sequence continues at coordinate 14,629,414 of NC_091167.1, forward strand.
TTAGCTTCATTTATTTGAAAAGAATTCCTTACTAGTCAGTATACTACTGTCTAAAAGCTAAGAACGTACGAATTGGTGACTATTGACGAACGTCACAATAGTTACTGTCTACACAGTGGACGGGTTGTTACACGTATACTCACCTAGTTGAGTCTGCAGGATCGAGCATTGACTCTTGGATCCAAATCATGTGTGATTCATCAAATTGGATGACGTGTGTGTGTGTGTGTGTGTATTTATTATTTGTGTCTGAAGAATCGAGCTATTAGCTCTTGGACCCCGCCTTTCTAACCAATCTATTTTTCCTCTATTATATATAATACATATATTTCTCTCTATCACACACACACACACACACACACACACACACACACACACACACACACACACACACACACACACACACACACACACACACACACACACACACACACACACACAGGAAGCAGCCCGTAGCAGCTGTCTAACTTCCAGGTACCTATTTACTGCTAGGTGAACAAGTGCATCAGGGTGAAAGAAACTATGCCCATTGTTCCTCGCCGGCGCCGGAAATCGAACCCGGGCCACAGGACTACGACTCCCGCGCGCTGTCCACTCAGCTACCAGCGTCCCTAATCCCCCTGATCTGTGTGCAATTACCTAAGTGTAATTACCTAAGTGTAATTACCTAAGTGTAATTACCTAAGTGTAGTTACAGGATGAGAGGTACGCTCGTGGTGTCCCGTCTTCCCAGCACTCTTTGTCATATAACGCTTTGAAACTACTGACGGTCTTGGCCTCCACCACCTTCTCCCCTAACTTGTTCCAACCGTCTACCACTCTGTTTACAATTTCATTCGGCACAAACATTCCATAACCATCATTAATGTAATCTAGTCTATATTTATAGTGGAACAATTTTGAGGTTATCTTGAGGTTATCTTGAGATGATTTCGGGGCTTTTAGTGTCCCCGCGGCCCGGTCCTCGACCAGGCCTCCACCCCCAGGAAGCAGCCCGTGACAGCCGACTAACTCCCAGGTACCTATTTACTGCTAGGTAACAGGGGCATTCAGGGTGAAAGAAACTTTGCCCATTTGTTTCTGCCTCGTGCGGGAATCGAACCCGCGCCACAGAATTACGAGTCCTGCGCGCTATCCACCAGGCTACGAGGCCCCTTCATTTACGAGGTCCCTACGAGGCCCCTACGAGGTCACAACGTTTGAAAAATATAACTCTTAGAGATCAGTTTTGGGTTCTTACAAATGAATGAGTGTGATGGTTGTTCTCGAATATCTAATTTCTCCTCATAGTGTACAATGATGCCGTGTGTATCCGTAACTGTATCCTGCCTGTATCCCTCACCGTGTTTCAAACAAATGGGCAGAGTTTCTTTCACCCTGATGCGCCTGTTCACTTAGCAGTAAATAGGTACCTGGGAGTTAGACAGCTGCTACGGGCTGCTTCCTGGGGATGTGTAACAAAAAGGAGGCCTGGTCGAGGACCGGGCCGCGGGGACGGTAAGCCCCGAAATCATCTCAAGATAACCTCAAGATAACCTCAAGAAGATATATAATCTTCTCTCACACTGTCCTTGGCATCCTGCAGGGAGTAGGGTTCAAGACCTGAGAAAAGTATTGACCCTTCTACGTCACCGCTGCTGTATAAACAAACCTAACCCAATCTATTCTGAGCTAACCTAACTACCCTAACCAAACCAAACCTAGCCTATCTTATCCTATCATACCCTAACGAAGATAAGAGATAAAATGTTGTGTTTGATATATACGGTGCGCAGGTGTGTGACGTCACTATGACGTCCCATACTGTGTGATGTCTATATGATGTCACGATGCCCGTGTCGGCGGAGGTTTCGTGACCTTCTGGTTACAGGCGGTGCCGGGGGAGATGGTGGGGGCGCTGGCCGGCTCAGTCGCTGGGGGAACCCGCCACCCAGATGACCCTCAACACCTTCCACTTCGCCGGCGTCTCCTCCAAGAACGTGACGCTGGGCGTCCCGAGACTCAAGGAGATCATCAACATCAGCAAGCGGCCCAAGGCGCCGTCCCTCACCGTCTTCCTGGTGGGGGCGGCCGCCAGGGACGCCGAGAAGGCCAAGAATGTTCTCTGTCGCATGGAGCACACCACCCTTAGGAAGGTAAGGCGGCCCCTGACACCACCCTTAGGAAGGTAAGGCGGCCCGTGACACCCCCCTCAGGAAGGTAAGGCGGCCCGTGACACCACCCTTAGGAAGGTAAGGCGGCCCGTGACACCCCCCTCAGGAAGGTAAGGCGGCCCGTGACACCACCCTCAGGAAGGTAAGGCGGCCCCTGACACCACCCTTAGGAAGGTAAGGCGGCCCGTGACACCACCCTCAGGAAGGTAAGGCGGCCCGTGACACCACCCTCAGGAAGGTAAGGCGGCCCGTGACACCACCCTCAGGAAGGTAAGGCGGCCCCTGACACCACCCTCAGGAAGGTAAGGCGGCCCGTGACACCCCCCTTAGGAAGGTAAGGCGGCCCGTGACACCACCCTCAGGAAGGTAAGGCGGCCCCTGACACCACCCTCAGGAAGGTAAGGTGGCCCGTGACACCACCCTTAGGAAGGTAAGGCGGCCCGTGACACCACCCTCAGGAAGGTAAGGCGGCCCGTGACACCCCCCTCAGGAAGGTAAGCCGGCCCCTGACACCCCCCTTAGGAAGGTAAGGCGGCCCGTGACACCAACCTTAGGAAGGTAAGGCGGCCCGTGACACCACCTTTAGGAAAGTATATATACACATATATATATATATTTATATATAACATTCATCCTAGCTTCACCTTATGCTTACAGTTCATATGTCCCCTATGTTGCATTCTGTCGCCACAAAAGCCACCTTTAGTATTGCATAGCTTGCTGAGTATATCTATATAAGGTAGATGGATGGTGCGCCGGTGCTGCTCATCAAGATGACTGGTCAACCCGTTCTCGCAAATTGAATAAGTCAATATTGACTTATTAAATATGTGCATAGGTGACATACTTAACATAATAGATACCCTTAAAAAGATTCATAGAAAACACCGACCTTACCTAACCTTATTAGTATCTTAAGATAAGCATCTTATTGCTTCGTAATTACAATTATTACCTAACCTATAATAGGACTGGTACACGGTACCCACAGGTGACCTCCAACACGGCCATATATTACGATCCGGACCCCCAGAACACGGTGGTGGCCGAGGACCAGGAGTTCGTCAACGTCTACTACGAGATGCCAGACTTCGACGTCACCAGGATATCCCCTTGGCTCCTGAGGATTGAACTGGACAGGAAAAAGATGACAGGTAGGTAGGCGGAGTAGATGAGGGAGGGAGAGATAAAGTAGATGCTCGTGTTTACCTACTATATGTACATACCTACACTCATCCTTCATATGTACATACCCGTTCTTGTTGTTGTTGTTTTAGATTCAGCTACTTGGAACAAAAAGTTGCAAGTAGTACGGCCTATGGAGAGCCCGTAGTGGACTTACCAGACACAGGAGCGGGGCTGTAACTTCTGTACATACCCCACACTCGTCATCTATATATACATTCCCACACTCATCCACTATATGTACTCTTATGATCGCCATCTAATAACAGTCCTTTCTGGCCTCAAGAGTCATTTTACCCACCAAAACAACTCGCAAACGGCCCAGTTTGTAATTTAAGTTAAGAAGGAACAAGTCTTATACACAATCTTGCGTGATATTTGGCTGTAAATGGGTGAGCTGTAGCAGATTGTGAAACAAAATGGCGCCCGGGCGGGCAGTCATACATCCGGGAACTTTTGGAGTGCAGGGACATGTGTCTAGAGCTCACATAACATAAGAGATGACTGGCGGGGGCTCAGGTGCTCAGCGAATCAGCGACGAGCTTTCTGTGACGTCATCGGCAGGCACCGAGCCCGCCCCGGGGAGCGGAGTCCAGTTCAGTGTTCGGCTAGACTGCAGATGGGGAGGTTGCGACCTTGGGCGCTCTCGCAAGGATCGGCAGATTTGGATCTTAAGTGGCAAGTTGAGCCCAAAAGAGAGGCAACAGCACTCGGACCACATTGAGGCGCCAATGGAACCTTTCTGGATAAGCTCGTACGAGTGTCATCGACGAAGAGACCTGCTGAGAGTAGAAGAGACTTGATAGCGTGCCAGATTCAGTGGAGGGAGTTACAAGTACCTTCATGTGGACCTTGGCAGGTCAATGAGAGTGGACTGACCGTTGAAGCCAAGTGACAGTCCAACCAGTGGGCATGAGAAGCAGTAATGTCTCGGTGTGTGTGGCTATTCCACACAAGGAGTAGCCATTAGAAGAGTCTAGTGAAGACACGACCGAGGTCACGGTAAGCAAGTGCTCCTTTGGATTTTCACCTGTGGAGAGACATGTAGAATGTCAATTGTGACCCCTGGAAAGGGAATGTTTTATTTAACTGTGCCAGCGAGAAGGCTGTGAGCACCCATTTGTCGACGTTAAACATTTCTATAGTAACCAGTGAGGCGAGCATGTGCAGTACAATTTAATATGTCTGCTTTGTAAAGACTGAAAAATAGTGAACAGACTGTGATGGCGCCCTGTATCGAAACCGACCCAACTAGAGAAGTCGGCCATCGTGATATCTTCTTCCATGGCAATGAATCAGTGCACTGGGCACTGACATATGGATACCGGGAAAAGGTACATCCCGTGGAGCGATGAGAGTCAAGGAAGATACAGTGTTGACACCAGCGTTGGACACCCCTCAGAACGTGCCCCCCCCCCCCCCAGTGTGTTGATGCAAGCAGCGTGTCCCCCAGTAACCTTCAACGCAAGCAGAGCTAACTACCATTGTTATGCATTAAGATTCCTTGGACGAAACACTAATGATGCAGTGGTCTACACTGGTTCACAAGCAGCACTACAAAGCCTTCGTAAAAATCGGGCAGAAAATCTTGCAATAGTCGCTGAAGTCAAGAAAGTTGTGAGAGTACTTACCAATCAGGGAAGAGTCGTCAAATTTCTGTGGATCCCCTCCCATGTTGTAATATGTGGAAATGAATGAGCAGATGTGCTGGCTGCTGAATGTGCTGAAGGAGGCCATAGTGAATACTTCATACCCAAGACTTTTCTACAAATTAGAGGTATTGCCAGGCAACATCACCGTGACAAGGTAACAGAGGAAAGGAGGATAGAAGCACAAATCAGTGAATCTGTACGCTGGTACAACATGGTTGCAGCTGGCAATCCAATCATTATGGATGAAGAGGTGGTGGCTGTGGGAGAGAATCAGTAATAGCAAGAATCCGTCTTGGATACAAATATCAATGAAGATTCGGAATGGAAACAACAGTGGAGCAGAGGAGTTGCAGAATCTGTGATGAGAGTGATGGACACCGCCTTGACCACTACCTGAGAGAATGTAAACATCTAAGAGTCATTAGAAATATGTGTAGAATAATAAACCCCACATTGTTTGAGTTAGGAAAATATTATGTCAAATATTGATACTGTTCTTAAGGCATTGCCCCTATTTTGCACTTAAATTAAATTTAAGTGAAATTTAAAATTTAAATTTAAAATATGTATGGGTGTCTGAGACTTTTCTGGTAAGGTTAGCACCAATTGATGAAAAATAGCTATTGAATTCGGTTGGAATTTCTAAGTCTGATTGGATGAGGTCATGCTTCACAGCGGATTTGCGAGTTTAATGAGGATTTGCCTAGTACTACGGGGACTGTTTTCATCCATTCTGACAGCTGATTTGATATCAACGTTGACTTTGATCTTTGAATTAATTAGGTCACGAGCTACATTACAGCAGGTCTCACCTTGTAGTTCCTGATTAGAGAGTCGTGTAGTTTAAATTTAAATTTTGCCCCGAGGGGCGAGTTTATTGGGCAGCGCCACTCATCTTGTGAGTGGACACACCGCCATAGCAGAATGTACAACACTCCCCAATAGGAAGAAAACCCGCTGGGTTGTTCATCCTGTCACTTGTACCCAGACACAGCTGGGACTTGCTTAACTGTCTCAAGTGAACGGCTCCTCAAACAAGAAGATTAACATCTATCAACCCTTAAAAGCTTACGTTATCTTGCGGGTGCAAAATGGGGAAATCTTTTAAGAACAGTATCAATATTTGACAAATAGTGTTTTCCTAACTCAAACAATGTGGGGTTTATTATTCTACACATATTCCTAATGTCTCTCAGGTGTTCACATTCACGTAGATAGTGGTCAAGGCGGTGTCCGTCACTCTCATCACAGATTCTGCAACTTCGCTGATCAACTGTTTCCATTTCGTATCTCCATGGATATTTATATCCAAGACGGATTCTCGCTATTACTGATTCTCTCCCTCGTCGTCCTCCTCTTCGACCATAATGATTGGGATTGCCAGCTGCAACCATGTTGTACCATCGTACAGATTCACTGGTTGTTGCTCTAAGTCATCTTTGGAAGCCGCCTGGTATACCTGGAAGAGATTTATTTGTTTTTCCATCTTTTGAAGGATATCACTTTGTCCTGGTTTGGGTTCCTCGGTCTTAATCTTGTTTATCGGTTCAATTGTGTCACTTGATGCAGCTTGTAAGCTGTGAACTGCTTGATCGTTGTTCGACGAAGACTCAAGGCGACAGTCTATGGTTTATTGTTGTCAAGAGACTGTAGCTTACATAAGAACATAAGACCATAAGAATGAATGAAGGTAACTGCAGAAGGCCTATAGGCTCATACGAGGCAACTCGTATTTATATCCACCCAATCTCATTCATATATATATCCAACCTACGCTTGAAATAATCGAGGGACCCCACTTCTATTATATTACGCGGTAATTGGTTCCACAAATCAACAACCCTATTATAAACCCTAGTAGCTTGGAGGGCCTCAGTTGCTTCAGATTGCTGGAGCACCAGGTTGTGTAGTTTCTTTAGCCATGGGTTATCTCGCAGGGCTTTGAAACTTGTACAGGGAAGCATAGATTGAGCGAATTGCCCGAAACGCTTTGCGTAATAGTGGCTTTAGGCATTGTATGTACTAGCCCTATCTATAAATCCATCACTCTTTGTAAAATCTCTTGTATGTATGTACCTTACATAAATAAACATTTGATTTGATTTGAATTCCACCGCCTGAGTTTTGAGTTGTTTGGTTGGCGGCGGCGGCAGGGAGGAGCCAGACGCTGTGTTTACCAACACTGGCGACCCACCCGGGCTACATTAACACATCACCCCCCCCCCCACTCTCTAAAATGATGGTACTTGCACCAACTATTTGGTCACACACGTGTACAAATGCACTGTTGGATCCATAAGCGTTCACGGTTCGTGTTAATGAATTAACCCAAATGAAAAGCTGAACAATTTGAAATGTAATTGTAAATTTTCACCTATTAACCTGTCCATGCCTCCGCTGTCCTCTCCATGCCTAGGTCTCACATAGTGGCTCGAGTGTCTTGAGCATAATATTAATACACAGAGTAGTTTGAACAAGGGAATAATAGGCTTGACTAAGCAATCCACAATTTCTCCACCAGACAAAAAGTTGACAATGGAGCAGATCTCACAGAAGATCAACTCGGGCTTCGGCGACGACCTCAACTGCATCTTCAACGACGACAACGCCGAGAAGTTGGTGCTGAGGATACGGATTATAGTCGGCGACGACAAGTTCAACGACGAACCTGAAGAGCAGGTGTGTGTCCCCCTGAGGTGCAAGCCCGTGTCCAACTGTGGGAGCATGTCTGTATCCTTCTTGGGGTACAAGCACGTGTCCAACTGTGGGAGCATGTATGTATCCTTCTTGGGGTACAAGCACGTGTCCAACTGTGGGAGCATGTCTGTATCCTTCTTGGGGTACAAGCACGTGTCCAACTGTGGGAGCATGTATGTGTCCTTCTTGGGGTACAAGCACGTGTCCAACTGTGTGAGCATGTCTGTATCCTTCTTGGGGTACAAGCACGTGTCCAACTGTGAGAGCATGTCTGTTTCCTTCATGGGGTACAAGCCCGTGTCCAACTGTGTGAGCATGTCTGTATCCTTCTTGGGGTACAAGCACGTGTCCAACTGTGGGAGCATGTCTGTATCCTTCTTGGGGTACAAGCACGTGTCCAACTGTGGGAGCATGTATGTGTCCTTCTTGGGGTACAAGCACGTGTCCAACTGTGTGAGCATGTATGTGTCCTTCTTGGGGTACAAGCACGTGTCCAACTGTGTGAGCATGTCTGTATCCTTCTTGGGGTACAAGCACGTGTCCAACTGTGAGAGCATGTCTGTTTCCTTCATGGGGTACAAGCCCGTGTCCAACTGTGTGAGCATGTCTGTATCCTTCTTGGGGTACAAGCACGTGTCCAACTGTGAGAGCATGTCTGTGTCCTAGAGGTGAAGGCATGTGTCCGGGGAAGGTGTAGCAGGTGCTCCTCTTACAATGTTCTTTATGTGGTCGTTAAGTGACAATTGTCTATCTAGAACCACCCTCAAATCTCTGTCTTTATCAAAATTCTTTAAAGATTTTGTTTACATAATTTGTAGGTTGTGTGTGTGGCCTGTTGCCTCCTATTCCACATTCCATAACGTGGCATTTGTTCACAGTCAAGTCCATTGAAGAGAATGACAATTGTCTAAGTTTCTTATCTTCTCTAGTATCTTAGCGGCTTCGGCGAACATGTTCATATAATTCTGTATTCCTTCTGGTAGATCGTTTATGTAGACGATGAACATTACTAGAGCAGAAACTTGACCTCCACTCATGACCTTTCTCCAGTCTAATTTATTGCCTCTTATTATCGTCCTCATTTTTCTGTCAGAATTGCTTTTTTTTCTGTTGGAGGATGACATCAGTAAAATGTCCCCTTCCAGTGACTTGATACTGATGGTGTTTGAGTGGTGTCCTATGATTAGGGCCGTGGTGTTGCTCCTGTGGAGAGAGACATGAGGAGTGACACCCTGATAGTGGAGTTAGTGTCAAGGTTAACCTACAATGAAGGAAGGATTTAAGTCTACCTGGGCACGCGCGCGCGCACACACACACACACACACAACTAGGTGAGTACAACTAGGTGAGTACACACACACACGCACACACACACACACACACACACACACACACACACACACACACACACACACACACACACACACGCACACACACACACACACACACACACACACACACACACACACACACACACACACACACACACACACACACACACACATGCAATCTTTCCAGAGGGGTACCAGGTGATAAGAAAAGAAAGGACACAGAGACAGGGAGGAGGAGTGGCACTACTAATAAAGCGGAAATGGAAGTTTGATGAGCTGGAAAATCCGGGTACCAATGAAAGCACAAGCTTCATACATGGAACTCTGACAGTGGATGGGAAGAAGATTGTAATCTTGATACTCTACAATCCCCCACCAAACAGTAGAAGGCCCAGGCAGGAGTACGAGGACAGCAACAAGACATGTATGGATGAACTGCAGAGGGCAGCAACTTTAGCGCATAGAATGAGAGCGAAGCTGCTGGTCATGGGGGACCTAAATCACGGAGAGATAAATTGGGAAACGAGGAATCCCCATGGCGGGGAGGAGACCTGGGGAGCGAAGCTGGTAGACGTTATTGACAGGAATTTCCTAACACAGCATGTGAAAGAAGATACTAGGGAAAGAGGAGGGGATACGCCCAGCCTATTAGATCTCATTATCACTCAGAATGTAGAAGACATCGAGCAGTTGGAACATGAAATACCACTAGGAGCTAGTGACCATTGTGTCCTAGTCTTTGACTACATGATGGAGCTTAAAATTGTGACCAAAGGACAAGAGGTCCGGGAAAGGAGACTTGATTACAGAAAAGGGGACTACAGAAGGATAAGGGACTACCTGGGAGAAGTGCAGTGGGAGGAAGAACTTAGAGGAAAAACAGTGCAAGGTATGATGAACCAAGTCATATTGAAATGCAAGGAGGCTGAAGATAGATTTATTCCAACAATAAAGGAAAAAAGCAGGAGGGAATATAATAACCCATGGTTTAATAGACAGTGTCAGGAAGCAAAGGTGAGAAGCAGGAGGGAGTGGAGGAAGTACAGAAGACAAAGGACAGAGGACAACAGGATTAGATGTAACAGAGCTAGGAATGATTACATTAACATAAGACGAGTGTCGGAAAGAAATTATGAGAACGATATTGCAGTCAAAGCGAAAAAGCAACCAAAATTACTACATAGCCATATAAGAAGGAAGATGTCGGTAAATGACCAAGTGACAAGACTGAGGAAAACAGAAGGGGCATATACAGAAAGCGACAAGGAAATCTGCGAGGTACTGAATGCAAAATTCCATGGAGTGTTCACAACCGAGCCTGAGCAGCTCCCATTGTTAGAAGAGATTACCCAAGATGAAAGACTATCGGATATAGAGGTGACAGCAGAGGATGTAATGAAACAGTTGACAACACTGGATGCAAATAAAGCTGTTGGACCAGACAAAGTATCACCGTGGATACTCAAAGAGGCAGCGCAGGCTCTCAGCGTGCCTCTGGCAACGATCTTTAATGAGTCACTTATGTCGGGAGAATTGCCCAGTTGCTGGAAGGAGGCAAATGTCGTACCGATTTTCAAAAAGGGTGATAGGGAGGAGGCACTTAACTACAGACCCGTATCACTGACAAGCATCCCCTGCAAAATACTTGAAAGAATAATTAGGCTAAGACTTGTTGAGCACCTGGAGAGCATTGGGTTTGTAAACAAGCACCAACATGGGTTCTGGACAGGGAAATCATGCCTAACAAACCTTTTAGAATTCTATGATAAAGTAACAAGGATAAGGCAGGACAGAGAAGGCTGGGCAGACTGCATATTTCTTGACTGCCAAAAGGCCTTTGATACGGTACCGCACATGAGACTGCTATACAAACTTGAGAGGCAGGCAGGAGTAAGCGGAAAGGCCCTAGTATGGGTGAAGAACTACCTAACAGGAAGGAGCCAGAGGGTAATGGTAAGGGGCGAAAAGTCGGACTGGCGAACAGTAACAAGTGGAGTACCTCAAGGATCGGTGCTGGGACCAATCCTCTTTCTAATTTACGTAAATGATATGTTTACAGGAGTGGAATCATACATGTCAATGTTTGCAGATGACGCAAAATTAATGAGAAGAGTTGTGACAGACGAGGATTGTAGGATCCTCCAAGAGGACTTAAACAGGCTGCAGAGATGGTCAGGGAAATGGCTACTGGAGTTTAACACCAGTAAATGTAAAGTTATGGAAATGGGATCAGGTGACAGGAGACCAAAGGGACAGTACACAATGAAGGGGAACAGCCTACCTGTAACGATTCGAGAAAGAGACCTGGGAGTGGATGTGACACCTAATCTAACTCCTGAGGCACATATAAATAGGATAACGACAGCAGCGTACTCTACACTGGCGAAAATTAGAACTTCATTCAGAAACCTAAATGAGGAAGCTTTTAGGGCGCTTTACACTGCCTACGTGAGACCCGTCTTAGAGTATGCCGCGCCATCATGGAGCCCCCACCTGAAGAAACACATAAAGAAACTGGAGAAGGTTCAGAGGTTTGCGACGAGGCTTGTCCCAGAGCTACGAGGGATGGGATATGAAGAGCGGCTGAAGGAACTGAACCTTACGACACTAGAGAAAAGAAGGGAGAGAGGAGATATGATAGGGACATATAAAATACTCAGGGGAATTGACAAAGTGGAAATAGATGAAATGTTCACACGTAATAATAACAGAACGAGGGGACATGGGTGGAAACTGGAAACTCAGATGAGTCACAGAGATGTTAGGAAGTTTTCTTTTAGCGTGAGAGTAGTAGAAAAATGGAATGCACTTGGGGAACAGGTTGTGGAAGCAAATACTATTCATACTTTTAAAACTAGGTATGATAGGGAAATGGGACAGGAGTCATTGCTGTAAACAACCGATAGCTAGAAAGGCGGGATCCAAGAGTCAATGCTCGATCCTGCAAGCACATATAGGTGAGTACATATAGGTGAGTACACACACACACACACAGAAATAGATCCCACCTGCTCATCATGGGCGACTTCAATCACGGAAAGATTGACTGGGAGAACAAGGAACCGCATGAAGGCGAGGATACGCGGAGAGCCAAACTATTGGAGGTGGTGACAAGCAACTTTTTAACCCAGCATGTCGGAGAACCCACAAGGATGAGAGGCAATGACGAACCAGCGAGACTCGACCTAGTCTTCACTCTGAACGACTCCGACATAAGAGAAATCGGTTTTGAGGACCCAGTAGGAATGAGCGACCACAGTGTACTGGTGTTTGAGTACCTGATTGAAGAAGGGTTATTGAACTCGAGGAGGGATACCGAAACCAAAAGGTTAGCATACCGAAAGGGAAACTATGAGGGGATAAGAAAATTCCTAACAGATATAGCATGGGAAACAGAGCTCAGGGGAAAGACGGCCCAAGATATGATGGATTACATCACGCAGAAGTGCAAGGACGCAGCAAACAAGTTTGTCCCAGTCCAAAAGGAAAACAGAGAAATGAAGATGAGAAACCCATGGTTTAATCACAGATGTAGGCTAGCTAAGCAGCAAAGTAAAAGGGCATGAGAAACTATAGTAATAACAGGACACTGGAGAGCAGAGAAAGATACCAGAATGCCAGGAATGAATATGTCAGGATGAGAAGAGAGGCAGAAAGACAATACGAAAATGACATCGCAAGCAAGGCAAAGACTCAGCCTAAATTGTTGCATATCCACATTAGGAGAAAAACAACAGTAAAGGAACAGGTTATGAGATTAAGGATAGGGGCGGAAGGATTCACTACAAATGACAAGGAAGTGTGTGAGGAATTGAATAAGAAATTCCAGGAGGTCTTCACCTTAGAGCAAGGAGAAATTCCAGAGGTAAGTGAGGGAATAGCTAACCAGGAACCACTGGAAGAGTTTGAGATTACCAGTGGGGAAGTAAGGAAGTGTTTACTTGAGTTGGACGTGACGAAGGCTGTAGGCCCAGATGGAATCTCCCCTTGGGTTCTAAAGGAAGGAGCAGAAGAACTGTGCCTACCACTCTCCATAGTGTATAACAAATCACTGGCAACAGGGGAACTGCCAGATATTTGGAAAGCAGCTAACGTAGTCCCGATATACAAGAAAGGGGATAGACAGGAGGCACTGAACTACAGGCCAGTGTCCCTAACCTGCATACCATGCAAGCTGATGGAGAAGATTGTGCGAAAAAAACTAGTGGAGCATCTGGAGCGAAGGAACTTTGTAACACAGCATCAACATGGGTTCAGGGATGGCAGGTCCTGCCTCACAGGGTTACTTGAATTCTACGACCAGGCAACAAAAATAAGGCAAGAAAGAGAAGGGTGGGCAGACTGCATATTTTTGAATTGTCAGAACGCCTTTGATACAGTGCCACACAAGAGACTAGTGCGAAAGTTGGAGATGCAGGCTGGAGTGAGAGGGAAGGTACTCCGGTGGATAGAGGAGTACCTAAGCAACAGGAGACAACGAGTCTGTGTGAGGGGTGAGGTCTCAGATTGGCCAGACGTCACAAGTGGAGTCCCGCAGGGGTCAGTCCTTGGACCTATACTGTTTCTGGTATATGTAAATGATCTCCCAGAGGGTATAGATTCGTTCCTCTCAATGTTTGCCGACGATGCAAAAATTATGAGGAGGATTGAAACAGAGGATGATAGTAGGAGGCTACAAGATGACCTGGATAGACTGAGTGAATGGTCCAACAAATGGCTGTTGAAGTTCAACCCGAGTAAATGCAAAGTAATGAAACTAGGCAGTGGAAACAGGAGGCCAGGCACAGAATACAGAATAGGAGATGAAGTACTTAATGAAACAGACAGAGAGAAAGATCTAGGAGTTGATATCACACCAAACCTGTCTCCTGAAGCCCACATAAAGAGAATAACGTCTGCGGCATATGCGAGGCTGGCTAACATCAGAACGGCGTTCAGGAACCTGTGTAAGGAATCATTCAGAATCTTGTACACCACATATGTAAGACCAATCCTGGAGTATGCGGCCCCAGCATGGAGCCCGTACCTTGTCAAGCACAAGACGAAGCTGGAAAAAGTCCAAAGGTATGCTACTAGACTAGTCCCAGAACTAAGAGGCATGAGTTATGAGGAAAGGCTGCGGGAAATGCACCTTACGATACTGGAAGACAGAAGAGTAACTGGGGACATGATCACAACCTACAAAATCCTCAGGGGAATCGACCGGGTAAACAAGGATGAACTATTCAACACTGGTGGGACGCGAACAAGGGGACACAGGTGGAAGCTGAGTACCCAAATGAGCCACAGAGACGTTAGAAAGAACTTTTTCAGTGTCAGAGTAGTTAGTAAATGGAATGCATTAGGAAGTGATGTGGTGGAGGCTGACTCCATACACAGTTTCAAATGTAGATATGATAGAGCCCAATAGGCTCAGGAATCTGTACACCAGTTGATTGACGGTTGAGAGGCGGGACCAAAGAGCCAGAGCTCAACCCCCGCAAGCACAATTAGGTGAGTACACACACACACACACACACACACACACACACACACACACACACACACACACACACACACACACACACACACACACACACACACACACACACACACACACACACACACACAATGGGAGGACCAAGGATAGTAGTAGCAGTAATATACAACCCTCCACCAAATGACAGAAGACCCAGTCAAGAGTATGACAACAACAACAAGGCAGTTAACACTATAATTGAGAGGGCAGCCTCTGCTGCCTGTAGAAACAGATCCCACTTGCTCATCATGAGGGACTTCAATCACGGAAGGATTGACTGGGAGAACAAGGAACCGCATGGAGGCGAGGATACGTGGAGAGCCAAACTACTGGAGGTGGTGACTAGAAACTTCTTAACCCAGCATGTCAGTGAACCCACAAGGATGAGAGGAAATGACGAACCAGCGAGACTCGACCTGGTCTTCACCCTGAACGACTCTGACATAAGAGAAATCGGTTTTGAGGCCCCAGTAAGAATGAGCGACCACAGTGTACTGGTGTTTGGGTACCTGATAGAAGAAGGGTTATTGAACTCGAGGAGGGATACGGAAACCAAAAGGTTAGCATACCGAAAGGGAAACTATGAGGAGATAAGAAAATTCCTAACAGATATAACATGGGAAACAGAGCTCAGGGAAAAGACGGCCCAAGACATGATGGACTACATCACGGAAAAGTGCAAGGAAGCAGCAAACAAGTTTGTCCCAGCCCAAAAGGAAAACAGTGAAATGAAGATGAGAAACCCATGGTTTAATCAGAGATGTAGGCTAGCTAAGCAGCAAAGTAAAAGATCATGGAGAAACTATAGAAATAACCGGACACTGGAGAGCAGAGAAAGATACCAGAATGCCAGGAATGAATATGTCAGGATGAGAAGAGAGGCAGAAAGACAATACGAAAACGACATCGCAAGAAAGGCAAAGACTCAGCCTAAATTGCTGCATAGCCACATCAGGAGAAAAACAACAATAAAGGAACAGGTTATGAAATTAAGGATAGGAGCAGAAGGTTTCACTACAAACGACAAAGAAGTGTGTGAGGAACTGAATAAGAAATTCCAAGAGGTCTTCACCTTAGAGCAAGGAGAAATCCCAGAGATAAGAGAGGGAATAGCTAACCAGGAACCACTGGAAGAGTTTGAGATTACCAGCGGGGAAGTAAGAAAGTGTTTACTAGAGTTGGATGTGACAAAGGCTATAGGCCCAGATGAAATCTCCCCTTGGATACTAAAGGAAGGAGCAGAAGAACTGTGCCTACCACTCTCCATAGTGTATAACAAATCTCTGGCAACTGGGGAACTGCCAGAAATTTGGAAAGCAGCTAACGTAGTCACGATATACAAGAAAGGGATAGACAGGAGGCATTGAATTACAGGCCAGTGTCCCTAACCTGCATACCATGCAAGCTGATGGAGAAGATTGTGCGAAGAAAACTAGTGGAGCACCTGGAGCGAAAGAACTTTGTAACACAGCACCAACATGGATTCAGGGATGGCAGGTCCTGCCTCACAGGGTTACTTGAATTCTACGACCAGGCAACAAAAATAAGGCAAGAAAGAGAAGGGTGGGCAGACTGCATATTTTTGGATTGTCAGAAAGTCTTTGATACAGTGCCACACAAGAGGCTAGTGAAAAAGCTGGAGATGCAGGCTGGAGTGAAAGGAAAGGTACTCCGTTAGATACAGGAGTACCTAAGCAACAGGAGACAACGAGTCAGTGTGAGGGGTGAGGTCTCAGATTGGCGAGTCGTTACGAGTGGAGTCCCGCAGGGGTCAGTCCTTGGACCTATACTGTTTCTGATATATGTAAATGATCTCCCAGAGGGTATAGATTCGTTCCTCTCAATGTTTGCCGATGATGCAAAAATTATGAGAAGGATTGAAACAGAGGACGATAGTAGGAGGCTACAAGATGACCTAGACAGACTGAGTGAATGGTCCAACAAATGGCTGTTGAAGTTCAACCCGAGTAAATGCAAAGTAATGAAACTAGGCAGTGGAAACAGGAGGCCAGACACAGGATACAGAATAGGAGATGAAGTACTTAATGAAACGGACAGAGAGAAAGATCTAGGAGTTGATATCACACCAAACCTGTCCCCTGAAGCCCACATAAAAAGAATAACGTCTGCGGCATATGCGAGGCTGGCTAACATCAGAACAGCGTTCAGGAACCTGTGTAAGGAATCATTCAGAATCTTGTACACCACATATGTAAAACCAATCCTGGAGTATGCGGCCCCAGCATGGAGCCCGCATCTTGTCAAGCACAAGACGAAGCTGGAAAAAGTCCAAAGGTATGCCACTAGACTAGTCCCAGAACTAAGAGGCATGAGTTATGAGGAAAGGCTGCGGGAAATGCACCTTACGACACTGGAAGACAGAAGAGTAACTGGGAGACATGATCACAACCTACAAAATCCTCAGAGGAATCGACCGGGTAAACAAGCATAAACTATTCAACACTGGTGGGACACGAACAAGGGGACACAGGTGGAAGCTGAGTACCCAAATGAGCCACAGAGACGTTAGAAAGAACTTTTTCAGTGTCAGAGTAGTTAGTAAATGGAATGCATTAGGAAGTGATGTGGTGGAGGCTGACTCCATACACAGTTTTAAATGTAGATATGATAGAGCCCAGTAGGCTCAGGAATCTGTACACCAGTTGATTGACAGTTGAGAGGCGGGACCAAAGAGCCAAAGCTCAACCCCCGCAAGCACAAATAGGTGAGTACACAGACACACACACACACACACAAGCACAATTAGGTGAGTACACACACACACACACAGTCACACACACACACACACACACACACACACACACACACACACACACACACACACACACACACACACACACACACACACACACACACACACACACACACACACAGAGGCTGCAGCAGAGAAGAGCTGCCTAACTTCCTGGACCCCAGCAAGGGACTGAACCCGTGCGTGGTGAAGGACCGCTGTGTAGGTCAGTGCTCTCCAGGTCACCGCCTCATGCACCACAGGTCCTGTTTCCTGGATGAGTTGAACACTTTCCTGGATGAGTTGAACACTTTCCTGGATGAGTTGAACACTTTCCTGGATGAGTTGAACACTTTCCATTTAACTAAATGGAAAATTGACTGCGACTTCCTCTAATGACAGCGACTTCGCAGCCTACACAGTAACGTTATATTATGGTTGTTACAACGTTATGTACGTTACTAGCAACATTGACGACGTTGTGGGTTAGGTTGTGTGTTTGCTGGGAATTGTTGTTCTTTCTGCTGATCTTGGATGTCTCTGTGAGGTTAAGAGGTAGAGAGTTGTGACAGTTGAGCAATATAATACAAATTATCGTCTGAGGAGACGGGTGTGTCTGGGCACAACATTTCGTACATTTCACAGCTTGCAAAATTGTAGTGACATGATGATGTACTCCTCAGGCGGACAAGATGGAGGACGACACCTTCCTGAGGTGCATCGAGGCCAACATGCTCAACGACCTGACGCTCCAGGGGATCGAGTCCATCTCCAAGGTGTACATGCACCTGCCGCAGACTGACGAGAAGAAGCGGATCATCATCAACGAACAGGGAGAGTTTAAGGCCATCGCCGAGTGGCTGCTGGAGACTGACGGCACCGCCCTCATGAAGGTCCTCTCCGAGCGCGACGTCGACCCCGTCAGGACCTCCTCCAACGACATCCTCGAGGTGTTCGAGGTACTGGGCATCGAAGCCGTCAGGAAGTGTATTGAGAAAGAGATGAACGCTGTGCTTATGTTCTACGGCCTGTACGTCAACTACCGCCACCTGGCGCTGCTGTGTGACGTCATGACCAGCAAGGGCCACCTCATGGCCATCACTCGCCACGGCATCAACCGGCAGGACACGGGCGCCCTCATGAAGTGCTCCTTCGAGGAGTCCGTCGACGTGTTGATGGAGGCCGCGTCGCACGCCGAAGTCGACCCCATCCGGGGCGTGTCTGAAAACATCATCCTCGGCCAGCTGCCCAAGATCGGCACCGGATCCTTCGACCTGGTGCTCGACGACGAGAAGTGCAAGCTGGGCATGGAGGTGCCCATGCCCGGGGCAGCCATGATGCACCCTGGGAGTATATTCAGCGAGGCGTCACCCTCCTCGGGCATGACCCCCGCCCACACCCCCTGGGGGTCCGCCACCACCCCCTCCATGTCCCCGTATGGCGGGTGGACGCCTGGGGTGGGCAGCGGCATGACCCCCGGGGGACCTGCCTTCTCCCCTGCCGCCGCCACGGAGACCACAGGTCTCTCCCCAGGCTACTCCCCAGCCTGGTCTCCCCAGCCTGGGAGCCCCGGGTCTCCAGGGGGGTTGAGCCCCTATTTCCCCAGCCCTGGGAGCGCTGTGTCCCCCTCCTACTCCCCCTCCTCCCCTGCCTACCAGCCTACTTCCCCAAGCTTGACTCCTGCCTCTCCGGGCTACTCCCCAACCTCCCCGACATACAGTCCCACCAGCCCTCGCTACTCCCCCACTTCTCCCCAGTACTCCCCAACCTCACCCTCATATTCCCCTACCTCCCCTTCATACAGCCCCACCTCCCCCTCCTACTCCCCCACCTCCCCATCTTACTCCCCTACTTCCCCTTCATATTCCCCCACCTCCCCCTCCTACTCCCCCACCTCCCCCTCCTACTCCCCTACCTCCCCCTCCTATTCTCCTACTTCCCCCTCCTACTCCCCCACCTCCCCATCTTACTCCCCCACCTCCCCATCTTACTCCCCCACTTCTCCCTCTTACTCCCCAACCTCCCCCTCCTACTCCCCTACTTCCCCCTCTTACTCCCCTACTTCCCCCTCCTACTCCCCTACTTCCCCCTCTTACTCCCCTACTTCCCCCTCCTACTCCCCAACCTCCCCGAGTTATGCGCCCAACTATTCCCCATCCTCGCCGGGTTACTCCCCAACCAGTCCCTCATACTCCCCAAGCTCCCCACAATACTCCCCAGCTTCGCCTTCCTACTCCCCAACCTCCCCCAAGTACTCCCCGACCAGTCCAACATACTCCCCCGGTTCACCCTCCTACTCCCCGACCTCCCCCAAGTACTCCCCGACCAGTCCAACATACTCCCCAACCTCACCTTCATACTCTCCGTCCTCCCCAAAATACTCGCCAACTTCGCCAAACTTCTCGCCAACGTCGCCAAAATACTCGCCCACCTCGCCAACCTACAGCCCATCCAGCCCACAATACAGCCCCACCAGTCCCAAATATTCTCCAACCTCGCCGACTTACAGCCCCAGTAGCCCCAAATATTCGCCAACTTCGCCAACCTACAGCCCCAGCACACCAGGCTATAGCCCCACCTCGCCTGACTACTCCCCGAGCCTTGCTGACGACGACGACGACGACAACGACCAACGCAAGAAACAAAAGAAGAAAGCCAAGCGTTAATACTCACCAAACTGTTCACCATTGTTCGCCAAATGTTTCGCTAACGTCATCAAAATACTCGATCACGTCGCCAACTTATACAACCCGTCCACTCCACAGTCCTACTATCCCCAAAATGCTCGCCAACGTCGCCAAAATGCTCACCAACGTCGCCAAAATGCTCACCAACTTCGTAATCCTGCAGCACCAACAACAGGTTGAAGTATAATGGGTCATGTAACTCGAGACTCTCTAACGGTACTTGAGTATAAAGTTCTGTCACTATTATAATAATAATAATAGTCATAACAATAATAGGATTTAAATAAAATACATTTGAAACAAGGCACAGTGAAGTTTTACCTGAATATACCTGAGAATATACCTGAGTTCTGACGAGGTCAGGTCACCTTCTTGAGCCGTTTATCCTCTCTTCTTCCCTGTCTCTTCTGAATTCTGGTGAGCTCACTCATTTGGACTCTCGGACTTGCACCCTTTCCTGTCTTGATCTTTCTCTTTGCTCTTCTTCTCTTTACTTAGATTTCACGTGGCAGGTTCTTGATGACCTCCATGGAAGTGATCATTTCCCCATCCTTGTTTCCTTTTTCTCTTTTCGTCCTTCCCTCTCCTTCCCTAGGTGGCAGTTTGCTAAAGCGGACTGGAATCTCTTTACCCTCAGTGCTGCTCTCTCTGACCTCTCCCTTCTGCCTCCCTCGCGCTCTCCTCCTTTTTCATGACACTGTCTTCGACGCTGCCCTCCGCTCTATTCCTCGCTCTTCCTCTCGGGGTCCACGGAAGTGCGTTCCCTGGTGGAATGCAGACTTTGTTCGGGCTGTCCGCTGTAAGCGTGCAGCCTGGAAGAGGCACCGCCGTCGGCAGACGGCCGATTCTTTTCTTTTCTTTCGGAAAACGAGTGCGGTGGCTAAGCATGATTGTTGGGCATCTTATGTCTCCACAATTTCGTCCGAAACTCCCCTGCCACAGATCTGGAAGCGTATCCGCAAGACAGTGGGTAAGTTCGTTCCCGATGTTTCACCGGTCCTTCACCTCCGTGGTACTCTTGTGGCAGACCCGTTGCAGGTTGCTACCGAACTGGGTTCCCACTTTTTTTCTGTTAGCTCTAGTCTTCACCTTCCCCAATCTTTCCTTCTTCGTAAACCTGTCCTTGAGTCTCGTCCTTTCGATTTCTGCACTCGTCTTGGACTTTCCTATAATGATCCCTTTTCTCTCTCTGAACTTCGTTCTGCCCTGGCCCCTCTGCGGTTCTACGGTGGCGGGCTCCGATGGTATTCATTATGAGATGCTTCGCCATCTCCCTCCGTCCACGTCTCAGTATTTACTGAGTCTGTATAATCGGAATTGGGAGTCGTCGTCAGTCCCTGAGGACTGGCTCGATGCCGTTGTCCTCCCTGTTCGCAAACCGGGGTCTCTGGGTACTTTCCCTAAGGACTTTCGCCCTATTGCCCTCACAAGTTGTGTCTGCAAACTCTTTGAACGTATGGTTAACGTTCGTCTGATGTGGTTCCTGGAACACCATCACCTCCTCTCCCCTTCTCAATTTGGTTTCCGCAAGTGCCGCAGCACGACAGATGTCCTGGTGAACTTGGAGGTCTATATTCGTACTGCTTTTGCTGCGAGGACCTCCGTTGTTGCCATCCTTTTTGACCTGGAAAAGGCTTACGACACCACTTGGCGATATCATATTCTATCCCAGCTTCAATCTTTTGGCCTTCGTGGTCATCTCCCTCTCTTTCTCAGCAGCTTCCTTTCTCGTCGTTCCTTTCGGGTGCGCCTTGGTACCGCTCTCTGCCTCTTTTCAGCAGTACGAAGGTGTGCCCCAGGGTAGTGTTCTGAGCACTACTCTTTTTCTGGTTGCCCTCAATGGTCTTCTTTCCTCTCTTCCTACAGGTGTCTTCTCCGCTCTCTATGTCGATGATCTTACCCTTTGCTGTCAGGGTGATGATTCGTCTCTCCTTCAGCGCCGGCTTCAACTTGCGATTGATGCCGTGTCGTCTTGGGCCACCGATCATGGCTTCAAGTTTTCTACTTCTAAGACTTGTGCCATGTCTTTTACTCGGAAACGGGTTGTTCTTCGTCCCTCTTTTTCACTTTATGGTCATCCCCTTGAGTACAAAGATTCCGCAAAGCTTTTGGGGTTATTCCTTGACACTCGTTTGTCCTGGTCTCCCCACTCTTACCTCCGTGTTGAGTGCTCTAAGGTCCTTACCCTCCTTCGGGTATTGTTCCATACTTCTTGGGGAGCGGATAGGCGCACTTTCCTTGTTTTACATTCCTCTCTCGTCCTGTCTAAGCTCGATTATGGTTGCCCTGCTAACTCATCTGCTTCTCCTTCAACTCTTCGCCGTCTTGATACTTTGCACCATACGTGCCAGAGCCTCAGCTCTGGTGCCTTTCGTTCGACTCCCGTCCTTAGCTTGCATGTTGACAATGGCTTCCTGTCTCTCCAGGACCGCCGTGATCGCTACTGTCTTGCGCGGTCCTTACAACATCCTCCCTCTCGCCTCTGTCGTGCTTTAACTTTTACCCCTCCTGCGGTTCCTGCTCCTCTTCACCACCTCCCTCTTTCTTACCGGTTATCTCGCTTACAGGATTCTCTTTCCGTTCGTGTTTCTAATGTTTCTCCTCGTGTTGTTCCTTCTTTGTCCCCGTGGAGAGTCCCCCTTCCGCAGTTTTGTACATCCTTGACCCGCATCACTAAAGCTTTTACCCCTCCTACGGTTCTAAAACGCCTTTTCCTTGAGCACTTTTCTTCTCACTCCCGCTCTGTTTCTGTCTTCACCGATGGGTCTAAGTCTGTGGACGGTGTTGGCTACTCTGTTGTTTTTCCTGATCGCACTTATATGTGTCGCTTACCTCCGGAGACTAGCATCTTTACAGCGGAGCTTTATGCTATTCTCTGTGCTCTTTGTCTCCTGCTTTCTCGTTGTCATTCTTCCTTTGTAGTTGTTGTTGACTCTCGTAGTGCCCTCATGGCTCTTGGGTCCTTTAATCCCGGTTCATCAAGTAGTTGTCAAGATCCAGCATTGGCTGTTTCTTGTTCACAGTAAATTTAAGTCAGTTGAGTTTTGTTGGGTTCCCAGCCATATTGGTGTGTCTTTAAATGAGCGTGCGGATGCTGCCGCCAAGGAAGCTGTCCGCCTTGTCCCATCTCTCGTAAAGGTATTCCATATTCCGACTTTTACCCGGTTATCCATTCCTCCATTCTTACCCGTTGACAGGCTTCTTGGTCGTCTGTTACTGGTAACAAACTATGTACTCTTAAATGTTGTGTCTCCTCGTGGTCGTCCTCCTGCCACCGTAACCGGCGATGGGAAACAACTCTAACGAGGTTGCGTATTGGCCATACTCGCTTAACCCATGGTCACTTGATGGAGCGCCGCCCTGCTTCTTATTGTCCTAATTGCATTGTCCCTCTTACGGTCGTGCATGTCCTTCTTGAATGTCCTGACTTCCAGGACGAGCGTGTGTCTTGCTTTCCGACCGCCCCTCGCGGTCACCTGTCCCTCAATAGAATTCTTGGTGACTCGGATACTTTTGATATCGTTCGCCTTATGCGTTTTTGTTCTCGTATTGGCATCCTTGGTGATATTTAGCGCCCTCTGATTATTCCACACATTTGATGGTGCTTCATAGCCTTCCCAGTTTGGTGCCTTCTTTTGATAATTACTTACTTTCAAAGCTTTCTCTCTAGTCGTTTCTTTAGAGTGAGGCTTGGTACCACTCTCTATGCCTCTTTTCAGCAATACGAAGGTGTACCCCCAAGGTAGTGTTCTGAGCACTAATCTTTTCCTGGTTGCTCTGAATGGTCTTCTTTCTTCCCTTCCTTCTGGCATCTTCTCCGCTCTCTATGTTGACGATCTTACCCTCTGCTGTCGAGATGATGATTCGACTTTCCTTCAATCGCAAGTTGCTCTCGAAGCAACTTGCGATTGATGCCGTATCGTTTTGGGCTACTGATCATGGCTTCAAGTTCTCTACAACTAAAACTTGTGTTGTGACTTTTACTCGGAAGCAGGTCGTTCTCCGTCCCCCTCTGTCGCTATACGGCCATCCCCTTTTGAATAGAGATTCTGCTAAAGTTTTAGAGCTAATCTTTGACACTCGTTTGACTTGGTTGCCCCATATCTCTTACTTCTGAGTTAAATGCTCTAAAGCCCTTAACTTACTTAAGTTCTTGTCTCATACTTCTTGGGAAGCTGATAGGTAAACGCTTCTCTCTTTGCATTCCTCTCTCGTCCTGTCTAAACTTAATTATGGTAATTATTGGGCCTGTTTACTCGTCTGCTTCTCCCTCTACCCTTCGCCGTCTTAACGCTCTGCACCATACTGGGTAATGCCTCAGCTCTGGTGCCTGTCGTTCGATTCCTACCCTCAGCCTGTATGTTGAAACTGGCTTCCTGTCTCTACAGGGTCGCCGTGATCGCTATTGTCTTCGCTACCTTGCACGGTCCTTACAATACCCGCACCCTTCACTCATGTCGTGCCTTAACCTTTACAACTCCTGTGGTTCCTGTTCCCCTTCACCACCTACCTCTTTCTGTACGAGTGTCTTGCTTACAAGATGCTCTTTCGGTTTGTGTTACTAATATTTCCCCCTCCTGTCGTTCCGGCTTTGTCCCCGTGGGGGATCCCCCTTCCTACATTTTGTAACACCTTGACCTAAGTGACTAAAGCTTTTACCCCTCCTACGGCTCTGAAATGCCTTTTCCTTGAACATTTTTCTTCCCACTCCCACTCCATTCCCGTCTTCACCGATGGGTCTAAGTCTGCAGACGGTGTAGGCTACTCTGTTGTTTTTCCTGACCACACCAATATGTGTCGCCTGCCTCCGGAGACTACCATCCCCACAGCAGAACTTTATGTTATTCTATATGCTCTTCGTCAACTGCTTTCTCGCTGTCAAACCTCCTTTGTTGTTGTAGCTGACTCTCGCAGCGCCCTCATGGCTCTGGGGGCTTTAATCCAGTCCATCCGGTGATAGTGGAGATTCAACATACGCTATTTCTTATCTCCAGTAGATTTAAGACGGAGGAGTTTTGCTGGGTTCCCAGCCATATTGGTGTGTCCTTAAATGAGCGTGTGGACGCTGCCGCTAAGGAAGCTATCCGCACTTGTCCCATCTCCCGTAAAGGTATTCCTTATTTTGACTTTTACCCAGTTATTCATTCTTCCATCCTTGCCCGTTGGCAGGGTTGTTGGTCTTCTGTTGCTGGTAACAAACTGCGTACTCTTAAGAGTAGTGTGTCCCCGTGGCCTTCCTCCTACCACCATAACCGGCGGTGGGAAACGGCTCTTGCAAGGTTGCATATTGGCCATACATGCTTATCTGACGGGCACTTAATGGAGCGCCACCCTGCTCCTTATTGTCTAAACTACATTGTCCCTCTTACAGTTGTGCATATACTTGTTGAATGTCCTGATTTCCAGGACGAGCGTGTGTGTCTTGCTTTCCGACCGTCCCTTGATAGAATTTTTGGTGAATCGAATACATTTCATGTTTTCCTTATGCGTTTCTGTTCTGATATTGGCATCCTTAGTGATAATTAGCGGCCTATGATTATCCTACACATTTTATGGTGCTACACAGCTTTCCCGGCTTGGTGCCTTCTTTTGATAATTAATTACTTACTTAAACCTAATACATGTTGCTTGCAACATGCAACAGGCAAGCACTACGACCTTGCAATGTCGCAATATAATATATATAATTGCAATGTTGCAATGCAACATGGTCATATAATGATTGAAATACTGCCGATGTATATCCTACAATGTTGAAAGGTCATAACTTGCAATACTGCCATGTGCACTATAATGTAGCACGGCTGGTGGAGGCACGCGGTCTATAGTCCACTTTATCCCCTATAAAGTGAGGTCGAGGTTAAAGGGACTTGGGGGTTTAAAGGGAGGAGGCGAGGGTTAAGGTGGCAGGGGTTAAGGAGGCGGGGGTTAAGGAGGCGGGGGTTAAAGAGGTGGTTGGTGTTCCAATAGTAGTTGGATTTAAGGCGGTGGAAGAAGTGTTCCCCAAGGAAGTCCTCCTGTAAGTGTGTGGGATTAGTCTTCTTTTTGATTTGCTTGTCTACCTTTTGCTGTCCTTTATATGTAGTTCATTTTACCCTTCCTTCCCTCACCACTCTAATATAGGAAGTACTTGGCCTTCTTTGGATACAACATGAAAAGTGGAACAACATTTATGTTGGTACTTTTCATCGGTTTACACAACACTGAAACTTTTCTTTTTTTTTTTTACCTGGGCAGTACATATTATTTCCTAATTGCCCGAAACGCTGTGCGTGCTAGTGACTTTACAAGAATGTAAAATCAACTCAATTTTTATGTTCTTTGTTAGTCCCTAATGTACCTTCTTGTATATAAATAAATAAATAAATAAATAAATAAATAAATAAATAAATAAATAAATAAATAAATAAATAAATTGGGTTTGCCTACAAAGTATACATAATAGGTATTATTTATCAAAAAAAATTTGCTTTTGTGACTAAGATGGGTTTTGCTTCAATCTCTAAGTGACCAGTCTATTCGTGGCATTTAGCACCTGTAACCCAAACGACTGGCGCCTCACCATTGGTAGCACATCCAGGGGCATAAAGGCCGCGTTGTTCCATAATGGGAACAAGTACCAATCTTGTCCCCTGGCTCACTGGGTGACCCCTCAGAGAGGATAACAGCAGCATCAAGACCTTGATGGATGTCTGAAGTATGATGAGTGCAGCTGGGTCATTGGAGGCGTCATCACTGTGACATTCCTGATGGGTCTCTAAGGCGGTTTGACCATGTTTCCCTGCTAGCTTTCCCTTTGAGACAGCAGGAGCACTACCACAGGCGGAAGTGCCCATAGAGGACTGATGTCTCGGTGGGGAGGACTGATGTCTCGGTGGGGAGGACTGATGTCTCGGTGGGGAGGACTGATGTCTCGGTGGGGAGGACTGATGTCTCGGTGGGGAGGATTGATGTCTCGGTGGGGAGGACTGATGTCTCGGTGGGGAGGACTGATGTCTCGGTGGGGAGGATTGATGTCTCGGTGGGGAGGACTGATGTCTCGGTGGGGAGGACTGATGTCTCGGTGGGGAGGATTGATGTCTCGGTGGGGAGGACTGATGTCTCGGTGGGGAGGATTGATGTCTCGGTGGGGAGGACTGATGTCTCGGTGGGGAGGATTGATGTCTCGGTGGGGAGGATTGGTGTCTCGGTGGGGAGGACTGGTGTCTCGGTGGGGAGGATTGATGTCTCGGTGGGGAGGACTGATGTCTCGGTGGGGAGGACTGATGTCTCGGTGGGGAGGACTGATGTCTCGGTGGGGAGGACTGATGTCTCGGTGGGGAGGACTGATGTCTCGGTGGGGAGGACTGATGTCTCGGTGGGGAGGACTGATGTCTCGGTGGGGAGGACTGATGTCTCGGTGGGGAGGACTGGTGTCTCGGTGGGGAGGACTGGTGTCTCGGTGGGGAGGATTGATGTCTCGGTGGGGAGGACTGATGTCTCGGTGGGGAGGACTGATGTCTCGGTGGGGAGGATTGATGTCTCGGTGGGGAGGACTGATGTCTCGGTGGGGAGGACTGATGTCTCGGTGGGGAGGATTGATGTCTCGGTGGGGAGGACTGATGTCTCGGTGGGGAGGACTGATGTCTCGGTGGGGAGGATTGATGTCTCGGTGGGGAGGACTGATGTCTCGGTGGGGAGGACTGGTGTCTCGGTGGGGAGGACTGGTGTCTCGGTGGGGAGGATTGATGTCTCGGTGGGGAGGACTGATGTCTCGGTGGGGAGGACTGATGTCTCGGTGGGGAGGACTGGTGTCTCGGTGGGGAGGATTGATGTCTCGGTGGGGAGGACTGATGTCTCGGTGGGGAGGACTGATGTCTCGGTGGGGAGGATTGATGTCTCGGTGGGGAGGACTGATGTCTCGGTGGGGAGGACTGATGTCTCGGTGGGGAGGACTGATGTCTCGGTGGGGAGGACTGATGTCTCGGTGGGGAGGATTGATGTCTCGGTGGGGAGGACTGATGTCTCGGTGGGGAGGACTGGTGTCTCGGTGGGGAGGATTGATGTCTCGGTGGGGAGGACTGATGTCTCGGTGGGGAGGATTGATGTCTCGGTGGGGAGGACTGATGTCTCGGTGGGGAGGACTGATGTCTCGGTGGGGAGGACTGGTGTCTCGGTGGGGAGGACTGATGTCTCGGTGGGGAGGACTGATGTCTCGGTGGGGAGGATTGATGTCTCGGTGGGGAGGATTGATGTCTCGGTGGGGAGGACTGATGTCTCGGTGGGGAGGATTGATGTCTCGGTGGGGAGGACTGATGTCTCGGTGGGGAGGACTGATGTCTCGGTGGGGAGGATTGATGTCTCGGTGGGGAGGACTGATGTCTCGGTGGGGAGGATTGATGTCTCGGTGGGGAGGACTGATGTCTCGGTGGGGAGGATTGATGTCTCGGTGGGGAGGATTGATGTCTCGGTGGGGAGGACTGATGTCTCGGTGGGGAGGATTGATGTCTCGGTGGGGAGGATTGATGTCTCGGTGGGGAGGACTGATGTCTCGGTGGGGAGGACTGATGTCTCGGTGGGGAGGACTGATGTCTCGGTGGGGAGGATTGATGTCTTGGTGGGGAGGACTGATGTCTCGGTGGGGAGGACTGGTGTCTCGGTGGGGAGGACTGATGTCTCGGTGGGGAGGACTGATGTCTCGGTGGGGAGGATTGATGCCTCGGTGGGGAGGATTGATGTCTCGGTGGGGAGGACTGATGTCTCGGTGGGGAGGATTGATGTCTCGGTGGGGAGGACTGATGTCTCGGTGGGGAGGACTGATGTCTCGGTGGGGAGGATTGATGTCTCGGTGGGGAGGACTGATGTCTCGGTGGGGAGGACTGATGTCTCGGTGGGGAGGATTGATGTCTCGGTGGGGAGGACTGATGTCTCGGTGGGGAGGACTGATGTCTCGGTGGGGAGGATTGATGTCTCGGTGGGGAGGATTGATGTCTCGGTGGGGAGGACTGATGTCTCGGTGGGGAGGATTGATGTCTCGGTGGGGAGGACTGATGTCTCGGTGGGGAGGATTGATGTCTCGGTGGGGAGGACTGATGTCTCGGTGGGGAGGATTGATGTCTCGGTGGGGAGGACTGATGTCTCGGTGGGGAGGACTGATGTCTCGGTGGGGAGGACTGATGTCTCGGTGGGGAGGACTGATGTCTCGGTGGGGAGGACTGATGTCTCGGTGGGGAGGACTGATGTTTCGGTGGGGAGGATTGATGTCTCGGTGGGGAGGACTGATGTCTCGGTGGGGAGGACTGATGTCTCGGTGGGGAGGACTGATGTCTCGGTGGGGAGGACTGATGTCTCGGTGGGGAGGACTGATGTTTCGGTGGGGAGGATTGATGTCTCGGTGGGGAGGACTGATGTCTCGGTGGGGAGGATTGATGTCTCGGTGGGGAGGACTGATGTTTCGGTGGGGAGGACTAATGTCTCTGTGGGGAGGATTGATGTCTCGGTGGGGAGGACTGATGTCTCGGTGGGGAGGACTGATGTCTCGGTGGGGAGGACTGATGTCTCGGTGGGGAGGACTGATGTCTCGGTGGGGAGGACTGATGTTTCGGTGGGGAGGATTGATGTCTCGGTGGGGAGGACTGATGTCTCGGTGGGGAGGACTGATGTCTCGGTGGGGAGGACTGATGTCTCGGTGGGGAGGACTGATGTCTCGGTGGGGAGGACTGATGTTTCGGTGGGGAGGATTGATGTCTCGGTGGGGAGGACTGATGTCTCGGTGGGGAGGATTGATGTCTCGGTGGGGAGGACTGATGTTTCGGTGGGGAGGATTGATGTCTCGGTGGGGAGGACTGATGTTTCGGTGGGGAGGACTAATGTCTCTGTGGGGAGGATTGATGTCTCGGTGGGGAGGAACAACAAGTGAGAGAGCCATTGGTTGACCCACGGAATGTGCCAATGCCGCCACTGTACATAAAATTGGGCCTTATAAAACAATTTATCACAGCTCTTCAAGACTTCTTCCCTCAGATGTCTGAGGCAAAGATCAAAGAAAGTATATTAGTCAGGACCTTAGATAAAGAAGATCCTGGAGTGTAAGGAATTTCTCAAGAAACTCACATGGAAGGGAAAAACTGGCTTGAAACAGTTATGTCGCAGTAGTCCGAGGCTTCTTGGGCAATCACAAGTGGGAAAACTATGTAGAGTTGGTTGAGACTGGTGAAGAACTACGGAATAATGGGCTTCAGGATGTCCTTCAAAGTCCATATCATTGATTCTCATTTTAATAAATACACTGAGAACATGAGAGCATACTCAGAGGAGGAAGGTGAGTGCTTCCACCAAGACATACTGAACATAACGAGGCTACCGAGGACGGTGCAACGAGAACATGGCGGCAGACTGTATTTGGAGGCTGATTCGTGAAAGTGATTTCTAAATCTGGACAGCTGCCTTGTATGGGCCAATAGGCCTTCAGCAGTTACCTTTGTTCTTATGTTCATAAATCTTTTGTGGTCATTTTTGTATAACTTTTAATATAAATGCACGTTAGTTTTCTTTTATATAACACAGGGTGCAAATTCGACAATTTTCTCAATGGAACTAGGGACATTGAAAAATATACTGTAAATATATAATATATATATATATATATATATATATATATATATATATATATATATATATATATATATATATATATATTTATATATATATATATATATATATATATATATATATATATATATATA
Source organism: Procambarus clarkii (assembly GCF_040958095.1). Classification (NCBI taxonomy): domain Eukaryota; kingdom Metazoa; phylum Arthropoda; class Malacostraca; order Decapoda; family Cambaridae; genus Procambarus; species Procambarus clarkii. The sequence goes on from NC_091167.1 coordinate 14,660,113, forward strand.
TATATATATATATATATATATAAAAGTTTGTGGGGAATAATAGCCATATTCCTTACTATATAGGCGTAAGCAATTATGAAACAACACTTACTACTCAGAAAGAGTTTTCTTTCTATATTATGGATAATTTATATATATATATATATATATATATATATATATATATATAATATATATATATATATATATATATATATATATAATATATATATATATATATATATATATATATATATATATATATATATATATATATATATATATATATTATATATATATATATTTATTTATTCTTCGTGGAGTGTCGTCGCCAGAAGCCTATTACAGGTTCGTGTGTTAACTGTCATATTTTCTTTCAGTAAAGGAAATGATCTTTCTGTACAAAATGTTTATTAATGCGAGTCAGTGCATTGTCAGTACAGTGTATAATTAATATTTTAAGTAATATAATTGGTATTATAAGACAGTCATTTATGCAAATCCAGAGACCAATATTAATGATATTTAATTTTTATTAAGTTGCATGACACTTGTTTTAATTTTTTGCTTTTTAATACAGATTCAAACTTCATATATCCTGAATATGGTTTGTTCAGCAATATTGTATATCGCGATCTGTTCGCTGAGCATTTATGTCATAAATTGGGTTCACGGTATACAGTCGTAGTTCTCAGGTCTTCCTGGCTACAACAGTTATTCTCATTGCTTGTGCATAATAGTCTGCCAAAGTAGACAATAGGCATCATACTTCAGTACCAAATAATATTAAAAAAATCACACATTTGTATTTAAAATTACGGTGTTTGATGCATCATCATCTCCACCATCTCGCTCCTGCTGCCATCTTGAGTGACTGTTATGCTCCTTCAGGACTCTCTCTTCAATCCACATCATCGTCTCCTTCCTCATCCTTCAGGATCCCCAGCCTCTTAGCTATGTTCTTAACGTAACTAATAACTTCTTCTTGGACTAAGTTGAAACTCATAGCCAGTAGAGCGATGCCAAACAAGAGATATATGGAACACAAAGCGATGCTCAGTTCCTGGTCCTCCTTGACTCCCTGGGCAGGAACAAAATCACCGAATCCTGTAGTCGAGAAATTTGTATATATGCTGTAAACTGTCTTTGAATTAATAAATAACTTATCTAATAAAATTACAAAAACATAAATCTTTATTTCACTTCCCACTAAAGTGGCATGAATCTTAGCATGAAGAATTTCTTTAGCATTTAAGAGTTATATGAGGCTGATCATTATTGTAAATTACACTTCACAAGGCATTTGATGTATGAAATCTGATTGACCCATATTTGAAAAAACCTGGTTGGCCGCGAGCTTAAACTGAGTTTGATAGGCTGTAAAATTAGCCACGTACTTGTGTATTTACATATCATAGTTTCCCTAATGAAGCTCCTTTTACAGCAATTAATTTCCCATCTGCATATATTATATAAACATTGGTTAATATTAGATTAGTTCTGCAGACAAAATAGCATTATATATATTAGTAACTTATTATTTTACAAATATTAAGGGAAGAACAGAGCTACAAACATGCATGACCAGTGGAGACCTTTCCACCTGCTGACCTATTGTTGTCAGAGTGATGAAACAGAAGTAGAAAGAGTCAAGGAAGCGCCATTTCTCCCAGCTAGCAAAAAGGAACGCTCCACCCAAGATGTAAGCCAGCACCAGCATCAAGCCTAGCCATATAGGCACAGGCCTGTCTCCAATTATGTCGTCTTCCTCGTCGTCATCGTCGTACCTATCACCGTAGTCGTCGTAGTAGTACTCTTCATCTAGACGGGAGAGACGACCCCTAGGATCAGGTGGTGATGGTAAGTGCCGGGAGTACCTGTCAGAGGTCCGGGGAGACCGTGGCATCGTGGGGGAGTCGGAGTAGCCTGTGGCAACGGGGAACAATATCAATGCACAGTGTTCATCGCTTGGAGAAAAAATAACAATGTTAACACAATAGGCTACTCTTACTGAGAACAGATGTTGGTGACACTGACAAAGTTAGCTGAGGTTACCGTCTGCCTCAGCTCCAACTAAAGGTTAAAAAAGCTTTTGCCGCACCTCTTAATACTACAATATATAAATAAACCCATTTTTTTTAAGAAGGTAAAAGCTATAAATGAATTAGTAAAGCATCAAAACCTGGAAACAATTTTATAAGTAATGGAATGCATATTGCGCCTCGTTCTCAATAGGAATATAATTATATTCTATTGCGTGTTAAAGAAAGGAATCATACCGATTTATTTAAGTATTTTTGAATATGGATTTATCACAAATATAAACCAGGATGCATTAGAACCATTTCTAATTCCAAAGTGCTCTGTACAAAAATTAAAAATAATAGAAAATAGTAATATCACTAATCACGAAGAAATCACATTGGAGTGAGATATCAATGACAAAATAATTTGAGGCAGTAAGGTGACTTGAATCAGCGTTCTAGTGATTCCCAGACGCTTATCATTACCTGCAGGCCAGAGTGTAGCCGGGCCATTCGTAAAATCCTCGTTGTGGCACCAGTTGGTGCCACAAATGGACCCTCAACTCCGGACCCTTCCCGTGATTTCAGTAGAGTTCCAGGTTGAATGGCTTTTTGACCAATCGTGGCTGAGTTGGTGAATGCAGGCATTTAGAAATTGTTAGAACGCTGATTCAAGTTACTTTATTGTCCCCAAATGATTTTCTCAATATTCCTAGTCCCAAAGGTGATGAAAACGAGGTTAGTTCCATTGCAGCCAATCTAGACTTTGTCATCAAGGACATGGTGCTGCCTAGACATATTCTCAAGCTTTGGCTTCCGTCTCAAGGCAGTCACATCATCAGCTGAGAATAAGCCATGTAATCACTACTTTTGGTCTTAGACTTATAACTCAAAAACTAGATTTGTACAGATTTTAACTTTGTTATGTTTTACAAGTCTATTAAATTACTAAAATATTTTTAATTTACATAAATTATAGAGCATTTTCTATAGTCGTTGATTTCCTAGGTGGTGGATGCCGGGTAGGTTAGATGATGTTGAATATTTTGATTTAAATTAAAGAATTTAAATATTTTGATATAAATGGAATGAAACTCGAAATAATTTGAGACTTGTAAGGGATTTTTTTATTTTTTGTTAAAGGCTTCTGATGCCTTTAACAACAACAAGTGCATTACATATATATATATATATATATATATATATATATATATATATATATATATATATATATATATATATATATATATATATATATATATATATATATATATGCAAACAAGCCTGAATGGTCCCCAGGACTATATGCGTCTGAAAACTCACACCCCCAGAAGTGACTCGAACCCATACTCCCAGGAGCAACGCAACTGGTAACTACAGGGCGCCATAATCCGCTTGACCATCATGGCCGGACAAAAGGAAGTGTTAGCCGAAGCTATTTGAACCACTTCCCCGCCGGCAACTCGGATGGTAATCTTGGGCATAGCATTTTATCAAATCACCTCATTCTTTGGGGCACACGTGAGGAGCACAAATGCGAACAAGCCTGAATGGTCCCCAGGACTATATGCGTCTGAAAACTCACACCCCAGAAGTGACTCGAACCCATACTCCCAGGAGCAACGCAACTGGTAACTACAGGGCGCCTTAATCCGTTTGACCATCACGGCCGGACAAAAGGAAGTGATAGCCGAAGCTATTTGAACCACTTCCCCGCCGGCAACTCGGATGGTAATCTTGGGCATAGCATTTTATCAAATCACCTCATTCTTTGGGGCACACGTGAGGAACACAAATGCGAACAAGCCTGAATGGTCCCCAGGACAATATGCGTCTGAAAACTCCGGCCGTTATGGTCAAGCGGATTAAGGCGCCCTGTAGTTACCAGTTGCGTTGCTCCTGGGAGTATGGGTTCGAGTCACTTCTGGGGTGTGAGTTTTCAGACATTATATATATATATATATATATATATATATATATATATATATATATATATATATATATATATATATATATATATATATATATATATATATATATATATATATATATATATATATATATATATATATATATATATATATATATATATATATATATATATATATACTTAAAAGTCAACATCCACTGAGGATGTTCTAAGACACAGCATAAATCAGACAAGATGCACTGTACTCGGAGTTATGTATGGTGCTAAGTTATGACTAAGTTAGGACTCCTCTCCTAACCTACCAGAGGACCCAAAACAGAAAACAGGACGGTTGCAAGTGCTAAGAAGAGCCATGTTATAGATAGTGTTTCTATCAGGAGCCATGGTATAGATACAGTGTGACCCTTGGTGCCAGCACGAGTCACACTATATCTATAGCGTGATTCCTGCTAGCAATTTGTCTCCTGGTTTATATAGGAATTTTTCAGATGGTTTTTGGAATAGTAAGAGTCGTGGTAGCTACAACATGGCACATGGTACCTGAGACATGGCTCGTCGTATCTACAATGTGCCTTCTTGTATCTAGATGTTGGCTACTGGTATCTAGAAAATGGCTCTTGGTACCTTTCAGTTTGCCTCTTGGTACCTTTCTGTATGCCTCTTGGTACTTGTCAGTAGTAGTAGTCATCCATCAGTCTGAAGAGACTATAGAGTTGCGCTCTGGCTGTCGGTCTGGAGTGGCTTCTGGTTGTCGGTCTTTCAAATAGCCTAGCTGGAGTGTCCTCTAAATGTGGTGCCTGTGTCAGGCAACATACTCCCGCCAAAAGGAAAGGTCTAATGCCTACATGGGATGGAAATGGAGACGTGATTGGTGCAGAATAGCCTATCAGCAGGTGGCCTGACATGACGTCACGGGTGAGCAATGCATCAGAGCCTCTCAGTGGCTAATGAGCCGACACTTACGTCAGACGTTGTGAGGCAGCCCGTCCTCCTAAGGTTTACCAACGTCAAGAAAAACGGTCAAATTAAAGTGTTCTCTCCTAACCTACCAGAGGACTTGTGACGGAGTCGGTAAGACCAACATTTTGTCAGCGCCAGCGTGTAAGTGGCCGAGGACATTATAGCAGTGAGTCAACAAGATTGATTGATTGATGAAGACTTAGAAACCCAAGAAGTGGCACGGGCGTGAATAGCCCGTAAAGGCAACAATTGTTGTTGTTTAAGATTCAACTACTGGGAACAAAAAGTTCCAAGTAGCACGGGCTATGGTGAGCCCGTAGTGGACTTACCAAGGCATCAAGTATGACCAGTACTTATATGCACAGACGCTCAAATGAGGTGAGCCAACCAATGAGTTTTCGCCGAAGATCAGTGAAGCGAGCGTTCACTTGTTGAAACGAGGGACTATCGTCACAGCAGTGACAATTCCGATAAGATAACAACATGCAGGCGATGAGTCACAATAACGCGGCTGAAGTATGTTGACCAAACCACACAGTAGAAAGTGAAGGGACGACGACGTTTCGGTCTGTCCTGGACCATTCTCTAGTCGATGAGAATACTCCAGGACAGACCAAAACGTCGTCGTCCCTTCGCTTTCTAGTGTGTGGTCTGGTCAAGATAACAACGTGCAGTGAACAGTGACAGTGTTTTTAAGAGACCGTTTGATATAATGGTAGCCGAGTAGCATGTGAAGCCGCTACTTGAAGGCTACACAGGGACGGGTTGACTGTGAGTAACAATCTAATGACAGCCTAGAAAACGTGAGGAATCGAGGAGCGACTCCTTCAAAGTGTCTCTGGAGGCCAGCACCGGGAGCAACAGGGGTGAGAATAGACAGTGAGGTAGCCCAGGTGTGGGCAGCTGGAAGTTGTCCACCGAGTCAGCCTACTACTGAGGGAGCCATGGGGATGGTCACAACATGGCCAGACACCTAGTGAAGGGAGCGACGTGGGAAGGAGCAGCAGGTGTAGCAGTGCCTTAACAAGAGCGAGCAGAGGTTCTTCACTCAAGCTGTTATCAACTGTTACACAAGTAACAAAACTCCTCCCTCATTTACCCTTTGAAGCCAGGTGTTTCCTGAAGGGAAACATTTGGATTGATTGTTATGATTATTGATATTACGATGTACTAGGATGCATAAATGATTATTTTTACTAATTATGAGTGATATGTCATGATACTGAAACTGATGTTGTAGCCTAGAGACAAATCTAAAATTTTGGAACTGTTTGAAAGATTTTAAAGTCAAGTGACTCATTTCGAAGCTTTAATATTAATTTTAGAGACTTATTCAGTAAAATTCAAAATATTTGCCAGAGGATGAAATACACCCCAAGGGGATACTCCCCAATAAAATAAACTTTAAAGTTAACTGAACCAAGTGTATACAATTTAATGTATATTATTGGTAGATGAGGCTACTTTTGCTCTTATGATAATTTACAGACGGCACATCTGGGGGAATCTGGTCAAGCAGGTGAATCAATATAGAAGGGACTCAGGAGCCTTCTGGAGAAAAATAAAATACTTGCTAGGCTCGCCAACTCAACTTACTCACCTCGTACACAACTATCAGGTGCCTCTGGTGCCTTAAAATTAGCTGCTCCGGGTAGATGGGACTCGATAGCCTGGGAAGGCAGCCCATCTAGGGGAAGGAAAACCCTGATTTTAAACCTCCGCTGCCTTGCGGCCATAGTCCTTTTTTGGGAAAGGCTTCAGGAGTCATCCTCGAGGAAAAATCCGGAGTTGGAGCCCCTAAGGCAGTTCGTTGTTGACGTCGACCTCGTTCTGGCAGCTCCTGCGACGGTGCTGGAACCATGTGTATTGGCATTTCCCTTTCCATTGGATAATTTCAGCAACGTGGAGAGGGGGGACCTGCTGCATGGGGTAACAGCTTCTCCTCCATATCTACCTGCCCAGGCTTTGCGCCCTGGAGAGCTTCGCCTCACAGCGCCGAACCAACACGGGAAGCGACAGTCTACCGGTTTTAAGTCTTCTGCTTGATTGGCGAAGAGTGTGACGCCAGGGGTTGCTTCCGACGGTGAGAGGGGTCATCGCGCCCCACTGGGCAGCTACCGCCCGCCTCAAGCTGGGCAAACCCCAGCCAATAAGGTGTTGTCTCGCCACGGTCCTTAACCTCTCTGGGTGCGTTTGGTTTAGGGTGAAAACCGACAAGCGGCCCGACAACTTTGCACCAAGCAATACCAAACCTAAAAAGAAAATATCAACTGCCCTAAAGCTGGGCACATGGAACGTCAGGACACTGACACCAGGTTTCTCTGACGACCTGCAAGAAATCAATGACGCCCGAAAAACATCAATCATCGATAGGGAGCTGAGCAAACTGCAGATGGATATTGTTGCTCTCCAAGAGATCAGGCTCCCAGGATCAGGATCTGTGAGAGAGAGAGGGCCTTCTCTTTCTTTTGGCAAGGAAAACCTCCAGATGAGACCAGAGAACATGGTGTGGGATTTGCCGTCAAGAATGCACTGTTGGGACACATTATGCCGCCGACGGGGGAAACCGAACGAATTCTGTCTCTGCAACTGCACTCCCAAACAGGACCAGTCAATGTAATTAATACAGATGCACCAACCCTGACTTCTCCAGCAGAGGCAAAGGAAAAATTCTACGATGACCTCAACAGAGTCATAGCGAGACTCCCTGTAAAGGAGCCACTGTTCATCCTCGACGACTTCAACGCCTGAGTGGGTGCCGATCACAACATTTGTCCCACTTGTCTGGGTCAATTCGACATAGGGAGGATGAATGAGAACGGGCAACGTCTGCTAGAACTCTGCTGCCTTCATGGTCTCTGTGTCACCAACACGTTCTTCGGCACAAAGCCTCAACACCGAGTATCTTGGAGACACCCCAGATCCAAGCACTAGCACCAGCTTGACCTAATTCTTACCAGGCATGCAAGTCTACCCAGCGTCAAGATTACGCGTAGCTACCAGAGTGCTGTCTGTGACACCGACCACTCCCTGGTATGTAGCAGGGTCAAGATGCAAATAAAGCTTATTCATCACTCGAAAATGGCGGGCAGACCTCGCATCGACACCACCAAGACCCGCAACCAGGACAAGGTGGAAACTTTTGCACGTGTGCTCGAGGAAGCTCTCCCTGGCCCAGCCGGGGTCACTGCCTGTAAAAGATGGGAGCACTTCAGAGACGCTGTGTTCAACGCTGCCATTTCCACCTTTGGCAAGAAGACCAGCAGGTCGGCAGACTGGTTCGAGGCTCACTCGGAAGAGATGACACCTGTCATCGAAGAGAAGAGAAACGCCTTGGCAGCCTACAAAGCCTGCCCAAGTCAGCGCAACTTACAGATCCTTCGGACCGTCCGCTGCAAAGTGCAGCAGAGCGCCAGGCGATGTGCCAACAACTATTGGCTCCAGCTCTGCTCCCAGATACAGACTGCAGCGGACACAGGCAATGCAAGGGGAATGTATGACGGCATCAAGCAGGCCCTCGGCCCAATCCAGAAGAAGACCGCTCCTCTGAAATCTGCCACTGGCGAGGTGATTCAGGACCAGATACTGCAGCTGACGCGCTGGGTCGAGCACTACTCTGAGCTATATGCCAGGGACAATGTGGTCACCGAAGATGCCCTGAGCGCCATTGAGTGCCTGCCTGTGTTAATGGAGCTCGACAGCGAACCGACCCTCGAAGAACTCAGCGAGGCCCTAGACTCCCTTGCTTCTGGCAAAGCTCCTATCAAAGATGGCATTCCTGCTGAGACCTTAAAGTGCTGCAGAGGTAGCCTGCTCATGGAGCTGCATGAAATTCTCTGCCTCTGCTGGGAAGAAGGAAAGGTGCCACAGGATATGAGGGATGCCAACATCATCACGCTGTATAAGAATAAAGGTGACAGGGGCGACTGCAACAATTACCGTGGAATCTCCCTCCTCAGTATTGTCGGAAAGCTGTTTGCTCGAGTCGCATTGAAGAGGCTCCAAGTACTTGCAGAGAGAGAGTCTATCCAGAATCACAATGCGGATTTAGAGCTAACAGGTCCACCATCGACATGGTCTTTTCCCTCAGACAACTGCAGGCGTGCCAGGGAACAGAAGCAGCCACTCTTCGTAGCCTTCATAGATCTGACGAAGGCCTTCGACCTCGTCAGCATGGATGGCCTGTTCAAGATCCTCCCCAAGATCGGATGCCCACCCAGGCTCCTCAGCATCATCAGACCTTTCCATGAGAACATGAAGGGCACCGTGGTCTTTGATGGCCTAACATCAGACGCCTTTGACATCCGAAGTGGAGTAAAGCAGGGCTGGGTACTGACTCCAACCCTATTCGGGATTTTCTTCGCAGTTATGCTGCAGCACGCCTTCGGATCTGCCACGGAAGGCATTTACCTCCGGACCAGGTCGGATGGAAAGCTCTTTAACCTCGCCAGGCTGAGAGCCAAGACGAAGGTTCGGCTGAGGTGTCTGCGCGACTTCATTTTTGCCGACGACGCAGCAGTCACTGCCCACTCAGCCGAAGACCTCCAACGGCTCATGACCCGCTTCAGCAAGGTCTGTCAGGCTTTCGGACTCACCATCAGCCTGAAGAAAACACAAGTCATTGGACAAGGAGTGGACTCCCCACCTGACATCGGCATCTCCAATTCCAAACTGGAAGTCGTTCACGACTTCGTGTACCTGGGCTCCACAATCTCTGACTCCCTCTCTCTTGATACGGATATAGACAAACGCATCGGTAAGGCATCTACTACCATGTCCAGACTGAAAAAAAGAGTGTGGGCTAACAATAGGCTGACTGAGTATACAAAGATTCAGGTTTACAGAGCCTGCGTCCTGAGCACTCTCCTTTATGGCAGTGAGTCTTGGACACTCCGTGCCCGTCAGGAAAGACAGCTGAATGCCTACCACATGCGCTGCCTTCGACACATCTTGGACATCACCTGGCAGGACAAGGTGACAAACAACAACGTCCTGAGGAGAGCAAGAATCACCAGCATATACACAATGCTGAAACAGAGGCGAATGCGCTGGCTCGGGCACGTTGTGCGAATGGGCGACGGCAGGATCCCAAGGATCTCCTGTACGGAGAGCTGATGCAGGGAAAGCGTCCAACAGGCAAGCCCCAGCTACGGTACAAAGACGTATGCAAGAGGGACCTAAAAGTCATGGAAGTCGATCTTGCTATGTGGGAGACACTGGCTGCAGACCGTTCAGCCTGGAGGCAGTCTGTTCAAAGAGGTCTCTCCAAGTTCGAGGAGTCACTTGCCAAGAAATCGGAGGCAAAGAGACAGAGAAGGAAAGCCAGTAGCCAGGAAGACAGACCAGAATCGGACTTCGTTTGTGCTCAGTGTCTCATACAGAGACACAATCATCACTTAATTCATAGATGATGTGACCCACATCATAACATCTATACCGAGAGGGAGAACAACTACGGCTGCCATAGTAGTGCGAAAGGCGAATACCGAACTCGCTCGCTTTGACGACTGAATAGGAGAAAAAATGGAGGATTACAACCAGTGGGATGGACTGCCACTCTCGGATTGGCATCATCAGTCACACCAGACACTGCACCAGGATTGAAAACCAGGGTGCAATTCCATAGTCTCCCGAGGCTGAAGGATGCCTACTACTACTACTACACACCAATCTGGATGAGGACAATGAAGAACAATCAGAAAATGTTGTAAACCCACAAGTACATGTAGACCTAATGGGGGTTGGTTTGGAAAAGGTTCCTAATGGCTGCCACCAATAGTGCTTTTAACAACGCCCACTTTAATAGAATGAACGAATTGACCAATGTCAAGCTAGACTCCTTGATCAGTACGCCTGATATCGACCTGACTAACATTGTTGAGGACTACCCTATGACCAGACCGATCACCAGAATGGAACTGGCAGGGTTATAAAGAGCACCCGGAACAAGGCCTCAGGCCTCTCAGGCATAAGGGCAAAACAGATACATCTCCTACCAGGGAATTACATGCAATCAATCTTGAACATATTCAGTGCGATCTTAGCATCAGGACAGATCCCAGACGTCTTCAAAAGGGCGAAGATGATCTTCATCCCTAAGAGAAAAAAAGAAACCACACCGAGAATTACCATCCCATCTCACTCTTGGAAACACTCGGTAATTGTTTCGAAAGGATCATATCCAACAGGCTCGACTATTATCTACAATACAACAACTTCTACACTGAAAAACAATTTGGGTTCAGGAGGCTTCGTTCAACGCAACATGCAATGAACATCATTATGATGTGGTCTCCAGCATTTGCCAGCAAAACCAGGTAGTCCTAATTAGAGATGTGCACAAGGCCTCTGACAGCTTATGGCACTACTGTCTTGTGTACAAACTAACGAATATACCGACTCAGAACTGGACATTCCTCCGTCTAGTCTGGAACTTCACGATGAATAAAAAAGTTGTGCCATGCTTCAACGGGAAAATTGCAGAGACCCTCACCCCCAACGGTTGGTGTCCCTCAGGGCTCATGCTTGAGACCAGTATTATTCAACATCTTTGTCAACGACTTCCCACAACCAGAATACAAGACACAATCATCACTTAATTCGTAGATGATGTGACCCACATCATAACATCTATACCCAGAGGGAGAACAACTACGGTTGCCATAGTAGTGCGAAAGGCGAATACCGAACTCGCTCGCTTTGACGGCTGAATGGGAGAGAAAATGGAGGATTACAACCAACCCGGAAAAGATCAGAATAAGCATTGTTGGGTGTATGGCATACTACATAGAAAATGTTGGAGGGGTTTGCATCAGGGGGCAACCCATAGTGATAAAGGATAACAACACAGTTCGAGGATATGACTTCAACTGGCTTTTCAACTCCACACAGTGTACATCACGGAAAAACAGCAATGTCCAAGTACCTGTGTTAGGGCCCACTCTGTGGCCCCTGGGCTGGTGTTGTGCTGTACCTGTGTTAGGGCCCCTTCGGTGACCCCATGGGCTAGTGTTGTGCTGTACCTGTGTTAGGGCCCCCTCGGTGACCCCGTGGGCTGGTGTTGTGCTGTACCTGTGTTAGGGCCCCTTCGGTGACCCCATGGGCTAGTGTTGTGCTGTACCTGTGTTAGGGCCCCCTCGGTGACCCCCGTGGGCTGGTGTTGTGCTGTACCTGTGTTAGGGCCCCCTCGGTGACCCCGTGGGCTGGTGTTGTGCTGTACCTGTGTTAGGGCCCCCTCGGTGACCCCGTGGGCTGGTGTTGTGCTGTACCTGTGTTAGGGCCCCCTCGGTGACCCCCGTGGGCTGGTGTTGTGCTGTACCTGTGTTAGGGCCCCCTCGGTGACCCCCGTGGGCTGGTGTTGTGCTGTACCTGTGTTAGGGCCCCCTCGGTGACCCCCGTGGGCTGGTGTTGTGCTGTACCTGTGTTAGGGCCCCCTCGGTGACCCCCGTGGGCTGGTGTTGTGCTGTACCTGTGTTAGGGCCCCCTCGGTGACCCCCGTGGGCTGGTGTTGTGCTGTACCTGTGTTAGGGCCCCCTCGGTGACCCCCCCTGGGCTAGTGTTGTGCTGTACCTGTGTTAGGGTCCACTTTGTGGCCCTTGGGCTGGTGTTGTACTCTCAAGACTCTACAGATTTGACCAAGACCCCATCCATGTCAAACTTCACCTGTACAAGATGATCATCAGACCTGCAGTGGAGTACCCCTACACGCCCCTAAGCTTGACCAACAAAACCAACGTCAGGAAAATTCAACGAGTACGAAGTAGGGTCTTACACTCCACGGCGAAAGTATCCTTACGAGACAGTGTGCGAACAGACCAACTTCACAGAGCACTCAAGGTAATGCCCATGAATGTTCTGCTCAACCACCTTTCCACAAAATTGTTTATAGGATGCAACATCTTTATATACCAGACCAAGAGGACCTCTTAATAATAGAGAACACGACGTGATTACGTAATCCAAGAACCTCGGCGTAGACCTTGTCCTCTCACGCTACAACAGAAAGTCCTGAGACACATCCACAGCCCTGAGACACATCCACAGTCCTGAGACACATCCACAGTCCTGACTTCCAGCAGCCACACATCTTGGAGAACTTACCGGAAGACCAGGGGAACTGGATCCTCCCACAACCCATTTTCACATAAATAAAAAAACCATACAAATAACATTCCGCGGGCAACCAGTGCAGAGATCATTGGTTGGGGAGTGCTCTTGGTGAAGGTCAACTCCACCAGCCCCACATATTGTCCACCTCCTGCTGGCCGTAGTAGCCCGCCTGCACCCGCCAGCCCAGCAGCCCGCCTCCACCCGCCAGCCCAGCACCCCGCCTCCACCCGCCAGCCCAGCAGCCCGCCTCCACCCGCCAGCCCAGCACCCCGCCTCCACCCGCCAGACCAGCAGCCCGCCTCCACCCGCCAGCCCAGCACCCCGCCTCCACCCGCCAGCCCAGCAGCCCGCCTCCACCCGCCAGCCCAGCACCCCGCCTCCACCCGCCAGACCAGCAGCCCGCCTCCACCCGCCAGCCCAGCACCCCGCCTCCACCCGCCAGACCAGCAGCCCGCCTCCACCCGCCAGCCCAGCAGCCCGCCTCCACCCGCCAGTCCAGCACCCTGCCTCCACCCGCCAGTCCAGCACCCCGCCTCCACCCGCCAGCCCAGCAGCCCGCCTCCACCCGCCAGTCCAGCACCCCGCCTCCACCCGCCAGACCAGCAGCCCGCCTCCACCCGCCAGTCCAGCACCCCGCCTCCACCCGCCAGCCCAGCACCCCGCCTCCACCCGCCAGCCCAGCACCCCGCCTCCACCCGCCAGCCCAGCACCCCGCCTCCACCCGCCAGCCCAGCAGCCCGCCTCCACCCGCCAGTCCAGCACCCCGTCTCCACCCGCCAGCCCAGCACCCCGCCTCCACCCGCCAGCCCAGCAGCCCGCCTCCACCCGCCAGCCCAGCACCCCGCCTCCACCCGCCAGCCCAGCACCCCGCCTCCACCCGCCAGTCCAGCACCCCGCCTCCACCCGCCAGCCCAGCACCCCGCCTCCACCCGCCAGCCCAGCACCCCGCCTCCACCCGCCAGTCCAGCACCCCGCCTCCACCCGCCAGCCCAGCAGCCCGCCTCCACCCGCCAGCCCAGCAGCCCGCCTCCACCCGCCAGTCCAGCACCCCGCCTCCACCCGCCAGCCCAGCAGCCCGCCTCCACCCGCCAGCCCAGCACCCCGCCTCCACCCGCCAGTCCAGCACCCCGCCTCCACCCGCCAGCCCAGCAGCCCGCCTCCACCCGCCAGTCCAGCACCCCGCCTCCACCCGCCAGCCCAGCACCCCGCCTCCACCCGCCAGCCCAGCACCCTGCCTCCACCCGCCAGTCCAGCACCCCGCCTCCACCCGCCAGCCCAGCAGCCCGCCTCCACCCGCCAGTCCAGCACCCCGCCTCCACCCGCCAGCCCAGCAGCCCGCCTCCACCCGCCAGCCCAGCACCCCTCCTCCACCCGCCAGCCCAGCACCCCGCCTCCACCCGCCAGTCCAGCACCCCTCCTCCACCCGCCAGCCCAGCACCCCGCCTCCACCCGCCAGCCCAGCACCCCGCCTCCACCCGCCAGCCCAGCACCCCGCCTCCACCCGCCAGCCCAGCACCCCGCCTCCACCCGCCAGCCCAGCACCCCGCCTCCACCCGCCAGCCCAGCACCCCGCCTCCACCCGCCAGTCCAGCACCCCGCCTCCACCCGCCAGCCCAGCACCCCGCCTCCACCCGCCAGCCCAGCACCCCGCCTCCACCCGCCAGCCCAGCAGCCCGCCTCCACCCGCCAGCCCAGCACCCCGCCTCCACCCGCCAGCCCAGCAGCCCGCCTCCACCCGCCAGCCCAGCACCCCGCCTCCACCCGCCAGCCCAGCACCCCGCCTCCACCCGCCAGCCCAGCACCCCGCCTCCACCCGCCAGCCCAGCAGCCCGCCTCCACCCGCCAGCCCAGCACCCCGCCTCCACCCGCCAGCCCAGCACCCCGCCTCCACCCGCCAGCCCAGCAGCCCGCCTCCACCCGCCAGCCCAGCACCCCGCCTCCACCCGCCAGCCCAGCACCCCGCCTCCACCCGCCAGTCCAGCACCCCGCCTCCACCCGCCAGCCCAGCACCCCGCCTCCACCCGCCAGCCCAGCACCCCGCCTCCACCCGCCAGCCCAGCAGCCCGCCTCCACCCGCCAGCCCAGCACCCCGCCTCCACCCGCCAGCCCAGCAGCCCGCCTCCACCCGCCAGTCCAGCACCCCGCCTCCACCCGCCAGCCCAGCAGCCCGCCTCCACCCGCCAGCCCAGCACCCCGCCTCCACCCGCCAGTCCAGCACCCCGCCTCCACCCGCCAGCCCAGCAGCCCGCCTCCACCCGCCAGTCCAGCACCCCGCCTCCACCCGCCAGCCCAGCAGCCCGCCTCCACCCGCCAGTCCAGCACCCCGCCTCCACCCGCCAGCCCAGCAGCCCGCCTCCACCCGCCAGCCCAGCACCCCGCCTCCACCCGCCAGCCCAGCACCCCGCCTCCACCCGCCAGCCCAGCACCCCTCCTCCACCCGCCAGCCCAGCACCCCGCCTCCACCCGCCAGCCCAGCACCCCGCCTCCACCCGCCAGCCCAGCACCCCTCCTCCATCCGCCAGCCCAGCACCCCGCCTCCACCCGCCAGCCCAGCACCCCGCCTCCACCCGCCAGCCCAGCAGCCCGCCTCCACCCGCCAGCCCAGCACCCCGCCTCCACCCGCCAGCCCAGCAGCCCGCCTCCACCCACCAGCCCAGCACCCCGCCTCCACCCGCCAGCCCAGCAGCCCGCCTCCACCCACCAGCCCAGCACCCCGCCTCCACCCGCCAGCCCAGCACCCCGCCTCCACCCGCCAGCCCAGCAGCCCGCCTCCACCCGCCAGCCCAGCAGCCCGCCTCCACCCGCCAGCCCAGCACCCCGCCTCCACCCGCCAGCCCAGCACCCCGCCTCCACCCGCCAGCCCAGCACCCCGCCTCCACCCGCCAGCCCAGCAGCCCGCCTCCACCCGCCAGTCCAGCACCCCGCCTCCACCCGCCAGCCCAGCACCCCGCCTCCACCCGCCAGCCCAGCAGCCCGCCTCCACCCGCCAGTCCAGCACCCCGCCTCCACCCGCCAGCCCAGCACCCCGCCTCCACCCGCCAGCCCAGCACCCCTCCTCCACCCGCCAGACCAGCACCCCGCCTCCACCCGCCAGCCCAGCACGATCCCTAAACACGATACATCACTCGGGCTTCATCCAGACCCTATATTACCGTTGAGTGCACAGAGGTGAAGAGAGTGAAGGAATAGTGTCTTCACACTGCCCAGGAGTCAGACCCGGGGTCTCCGTGGCGAAGCAAGTGAACTAATCATTACGCCACACAGCGATCTAGCCAATGTCCCGCCAGGAGCATCAAAGCTTTGCAACACAAACTTTATCAGATTTAAGAATTTAAAAACTAAGTTTATTTTCACCAAGTGTAGACTACCAATTTCATTATACTTAAAGACAATGTTCAAACAACATGAAAGTGAAGAACTAAACTAAAGAAGAAATAAACGATAATACTTAAGATCTTTAATTTACACAAAAACCTTTATTATTAGTTTCCTTTTTTGAATTTTGGGTCAATACTCTTTTACGTTGAAATGATATTTTTCACGGGTTCATGATGCTCTGGGGTCAGATTCACGAAGCATTTACGCAAGTACTTACGAACGTGTACATCTTTCCTCAATCTTTGGCGGCTTTGTTTACATTTATTAAACAGCATGAAAACTTGCCAATCAACTGTTGTTATTGTTATAAACAGCCTCCTGGTGCTTCGGAGCTCATTAACTGTTTAATAATTGTAAACTAAGCCGCCAAAGATTGAGAAAAGATGTGCAGCTTCGTAAGTGCTTGCGTAACTGCCTCGTGAATCTGGCCCCAGATCCCTATACAAACGTGCTACAATTGTTATTAATTTAGATTTTATAAAAAATATCAAATACGACTATTGTTTAGTTCTCTTAGTTTATTTGTCACAAAACCTAAAAGTGTGACAAAGGTCGCGTGCCAACATTACCAGAGCCTGACTTCTGCCTGTCGACAACTTCCTCTTCTCTCTCCTGTACCATACCTGTGTTAGGGCCCCCTTGGTGGCCCCTGGGCTGGTGTACTGTTCCTGTGTTAGGGCCCCCTCGGTGGCCCCTGGGCTGGTGTACTGTACCTGTGTTAGGGCCCCCTCGGTGGCCCCTGGGCTGGTGTACTGTACCTGTGTTAGGGCCCCCTCGGTGGCCCCTGGGCTGGTGTACTGTACCTGTGTTAGGGCCCCCTCGGTGGCCCCTGGGCTGGTGTACTGTACCCGTGTTAGGGCCCCCTCGGTGGCCCCTGGGCTGGTGTACTGTACCCGTGTTAGGGCCCCCTCGGTGGCCCCTGGGCTGGTGTACTGTACCTGTGTTAGGGCCCCCTCGGTGGCCCCTGGGCTGGTGTACTGTACCTGTGTTAGGGCCCCCTCGGTGGCCCCTGGGCTGGTGTACTGTACCTGTGTTAGGGCCCCCTCGGTGGCCCCTGGGCTGGTGGGTGACGGCCAGCTCCACCTCCTCCTCGCGTCGTCCTCGTCGGGTCCCGTCCCTGTTACGTGAAGGAATATTCAATTCATCAAAATATTTACAATTTTTTGTAAGATCAAATGACATAGTCACGTTCCTATTTTTTGAATGTATAAGTTCTTTTTTTTGTATTTCATATTACACGAAATCCATATATTTTGCTAGATTATGAACTATATATAAAGGACATAAATGCGATCCTTAAGTATTTTTAAAATTTGTTCTCTCTCACGACGAGCTCAGAATATCACCAGTGCTGGAGATTGGCAAGGTTTTTTTTTATTAAATTTCTGTAATTAATTTTTTATGTAAATTTATAACTGTAACAGATTAGCTGAATACAAGTTACTGAAGACACAAACAAGTTTTATCAGATGATATATAGTTAAGGATTTTTAGGCCCTGCATGTATATAGTGAACATTTCAATTTCAAAATATCCTTTACGTGTTTAAATCAAAATATTTTCGTTATTTTTGTTTTCTGTTGCATATTAGCTTATATATATATATATATATATATATATATATATATATATATATATATATATATATATATATATATATATATATATATATATATATATATATATATATATATATATATATATATATATATATATATATATATATATATTATTAAATATAACCGAAAAAGTAAGATTAATAATTCTAACACGAATTTTCTCAATCTTTCGTACATTTCTTTTCACTGTTGGAGGTAATTCAAAAATCAATTCTCCAAAATTCATTTTTATTTCTAGTCTGACGCGACACTTGAGCGCGTTTCGTAAAACTTATTACATTTTCAAAGACTTTAGTTAACACATACACAACTGAATAGAACTTACACATCTCCGATTTTGTTTATATCTACATTTGAGTAAGGTGGATGGGGTGAGGTGGTATTTAATAAGGTATTAATTTCATCAACACAAGCCAAAACATGAAACAATGGGTATTGAATAGAAGTGATTGTAGAAAGCCTATTGGTCCATATTTCTTGATGCTTCTTTATTGGAGCGGAGTCTTGAGGTGGGTAGAATATAGTTGTGCATTAATTGGCTGTTGATTGCTGGTGTTGACTTCTTGATGTGTAATGCCTCGCAAACGTCAAGCCGCCTGCTATCGCTGTATCTATCGATGATTTCTGTGTTGTTTACTAGGATTTCTCTGGCGATGGTTTGGTTGTGGGAAGAGATTATATGTTCCTTAATGGAGCCCTGTTGCTTATGTATCGTTAAACGCCTAGAAAGAGATGTTGTTGTCTTGCCTATATACTGGGTTTTTTGGAGCTTACAGTCCCCAAGAGGGCATTTGAAGGCATAGACGACGTTAGTCTCTTTTAAAGCGTTCTGTTTTGTGTCTGGAGAGTTTCTCATGAGTAGGCTGGCCGTTTTTCTGGTTTTATAGTAAATCGTCAGTTGTATCCTCTGATTTTTGTCTGTAGGGATAACGTTTCTATTAACAATATCTTTCAGGACCCTTTCCTCCGTTTTATGAGCTGTGGAAAAGAAGTTACTGTAAAATAGTCTAATAGGGGGTATGGGTGTTGTGTTGGTTGTCTCTTCAGAGGTTGCATGGCGTTTCACTTTCCTTCTTATGATGTCTTCGACGAAACCATTGGAGAAGCCGTTGTTGACTAGGACCTGCCTTACCCTACAGAGTTCTCCGTCGACTTGCTTCCATTCTGAGCTGTGGCTGAGAGCACGGTCGACATATGCGTTTACAACACTCCTCTTGTACCTATCTGGGCAGTCGCTTTTGGCATTTAGGCACATTCCTATGTTCGTTTCCTTAGTGTAGACTGCAGTGTGGAAACCTCTGCTCTTTTCCATGACTGTTACATCTAGAAAGGGCAGCTTCCCATCCTTTTCCATCTCGTAAGTGAAACGCAGCACGGAACTCCGCTCAAATGCCTCCTTCAACTCCTGCAGATGTCTGGCATCAGGTACCTGTGTAAAAATGTCGTCAACATACCTGCAGTATATGGCCGGTTTCATGTTCATATCGACTAAGACTTTTTGCTCGATGGTACCCATGTAGAAGTTTGCAAACAGGACACCTAGGGGAGAACCCATGGCGACCCCCATCTACTTGCTTATACATGTGCCCATCCGGGCTCAAGAAGGGTGCCTCTTTAGTACAAGCTTGGAGTAGTTTCCTTAGGATATTTTCTGGTATGTCAAGAGGAGTACAGGCTGGATCACGATACATTTTGTCGGCTATCATCCCGATTGTCTCGTCCACTGGTACGTTAGTGAACAGCGATTCTACGTCCAACGAGGCTCTTATTCCTGTGGCCCGTGTGCCCCGCAGTAAGTCAACAAATTCCTTTGGAGACTTCAGGCTGAAGGTGCAAGGAACATAAGGAGTCAGCAGGCCGTTGAGTCGCTTCGCCAATCTGTACGTGGGTGTGGGTATCTGGCTAATGATTGGCCGAAGTGGGTTTCCAGGCTTGTGTGTCTTGACATTTCCATACGCATATCCAGGTTTATATTCCCCAATGATCTTTGGCAGGTGGAGTCCGGATTTCTTGGCGTTCACAGTTTCGATCAGTTTGTTGACCTTTGCTTTCAATTCGGCTGTAGTGTCCTTCGTTACCCTTTGGAACTTAGTTTGGTCAGAGAGTATGAGGTTCATTTTCGCCAGATATTCGTCTTTTTTAAGAATGACATATATTGGCGACTTGTCACCTCTCCTGACAACTATCTCCTTGTTCTCACGAAGGCTTTTAGCTGCCGCTTTGAGCTCGGGGGACAGTATGGTGCTTCTGTAATTGCCTCGATTCTTTCCTCCTTCTGCAATAAGTTCTGCTTGTAAGGTATCTTTGGTAGTGACCTTCCTTTGTGTCTCGAGGTCGAATATGTCGTCCAACAGAATTTCCAACTCTACTTTCCGGGCCATCTCACTCGGTCTGGACATAACATGACAGTTTATGCCCAGATTTAGGAGAGTGACTTGGTCCTCAGTGAGGTTAATTCCTGCAAGGTTCAGGAAGCCATCTCTTGGTCGTGGAATTGCCATAGGTCCTCCATATAATGTTGTTAGTTTCTTGATAATCCTTGTTTCAGTGCTGAGGTGATGTCGGTCTGTGAGGATGTCGAGGTGTTGTTCAATGCGGGAACGGATACTTTCGTCGATGTTGCTATTTCTCCACTCGTTTGTAGCATGAAGTAGTTGCGTTTTGTTGTCTTTGATTTCATTCTCTGCCTTGTATATCTGATCACGAATCAGATCCTGGCGATATTTTATCGTGAAGGCTTGATTCCTTGCTGCTGGGTCGTGCGCTTTAATATTAATATATTTTGGTAGCAGTCTTTCCTGTAGACATATATTATTAAATATGACCGAAAAAAGTAAGATTAATAATTCTAACACGAATTTTCTCAATCTTTCGTACATTTCTTTTCACTGTTGGAGGTAATTCAAAAATCAATTCTCCAAAATTCATTTTTATTTCTAGTCTGACGCGACACTTGAGCGCGTTTCGTAAAACTTATTACATTTTCAAAGACTTTAGTTAACACATACACAACTGAATAGAACTTACACATCTCCGATTTTGTTTATATCTACATTTGAGTGAGGTGGATGGGGTGAGGTGGTATTTAATAAGGTATTAATTTCATCAACACAAGCCAGAACATGAAACAATGGGTATTGAATAGAAGTGATTGTGGAAAGCCTATTGGTCCATATTTCTTGATGCTTCTATATTGGAGCGGAGTCTTGAGGTGGGTAGAATATAGTTGTGCATTAATTGGCTGTTGATTGCTGGTGTTGACTTCTTGATGTGTAATGCCTCGCAAACATCAAGCCGCCTGCTATCGCTGTATCTATCGATGATTTCTGTGTTGTTTACTAGGATTTCTCTGGCGATGGTTTGGTTGTGGGAGGAGATTATATGTTCCTTTGTCTTTGTCTCTGAAAATGTAATAAGTTTTACGAAACGCGCTCAAGTGTCGCGTCAGACTAGAAATAAAAATGAATTTTGGTAATTGATTTTTGAATTACCTCCAACAGTGAAAAGAAATGTACGAAAGATTGAGAAAATTCGTGTTAGAATTATTAATCTTACTTTTTCGGTCATATTTAATAATATATGTCTACAGGAAAGACTGCTACCAAAATATACTAATAATATATATATATATATATATATATATATATATATATATATATATATATATATATATATATATATATATATATATATATATATATATATATATTATATAACCACAAGCCACCTGGGCTTCAACCCGAGGTCCATACCCAGCGTTCGCTGGACACATCCTAATCCCTAAATACCCGTCTCTGGTGACTCCTCATCTCTCACATTACTGGCCGACATGTTAAAACCTTTCATGGCTCCCGGAGCTCTGTGTCTAGCGTGGCAGCAGGGTCATGGCTGGCTTCCACCACCACTTGCTTGAGTCTATATCTCAACTCTCAGTCCACACATGAGGTGACGTGTGTCTCTAGCCTCACACTACAAGCCTTCTGTACCCGTCACACAGTTTCCGGCTGCTGCTTTCCTCAGTTGCCGCCATCACTTTAAGTTGCTTTCTGTCCTGTGTATTGTGACGCCTCTTGTACTGTGTATTGTGACGCCTCTTGTTCTGTGTATTGTGACGCCTCTTGTCCTGTGTATTGTGACGCCTCTTGTCCTGTGTATTGTGACGCCTCTTGTCCAGTGTATTGTGACGCCTCTTGTCCAGTGTATTGTGACGCCTCTTGTCCAGTGTATTGTGACGCCTCTTGTCTTGTGTATTGTGACGCCTCTTGTCCAGTGTATTGTGACGCCTCTTGTCCAGTGTATTGTGACGCCTCTTGTCCTGTGTATTGTGACGCCTCTTGTCCAGTGTATTGTGACGCCTCTTGTCCAGTGTATTGTGACGACTCTTGTCCAGTGTATTGTGACGCCTCTTGTCCAGTGTATTGTGACGCCTCTTGTCCAGTGTATTGTGACGCCTCTTGTACTGTGTGTCCTTTATCAACTTCTGCTCTGTTGAATTTTAGTTGAAATCTTAATAGGTTTGTAACTGTGCACTGTGTTAGATAATGTTCCAGTGGTCTGTTGTGGTTGTAACTGTGCACTGTGTTAGATAATGTTCCAGTGGTCTGTTGTGGTTGTAACTGTGCACTGTGTTAGATAATGTTCCAGTGGTCTGTTGTGGTTGTAACTGTGCACTGTGTTAGATAATGTTCCAGTGGTCTGTTGTGGTTGTAACTGTGCACTGTGTTAGATAATGTTCCAGTGGTCTGTTGTGGTTGTAACTGTGCACTGTGTTAGATAATGTTCCAGTGGTCTGTTGTGGCTGTAACTGTGCACTGTGTTAGATAATGTTCCAGTGGTCTGTTGGGCATTTCTCCACAGTGCTGACATTTCCTCTCATCTTCCGGAACCTGTAAGCCTATTTCCCATGCGCATGGGTATCCAAGCCTGATGCGATGTAAGTGTACTTCTGTTGCTCTACTGCTCCCTTTCATCAAACTAAGTGGTTCGTAGTTGGTTGAATTCTTGTACCAACCCGCAGATCCTGATGTTGCAACTGCTGTGTTGTGGTCACTACATCTTTTGCATTGTTCTGTTTCTAACTACTTTCTTAATCTGTGATAGACTCTGTGGTGTGTAAATGTCTACATTTCTTCTCTTAGTTGCAAGTTTTGCAGCTTCGTCTGTAATGTCATTTCCTATTATTCCCACATGTGTGTTAGCTTCTGGGCATGTGTGTGTGTGTTAAGATTACTTTTCCTCTGACAAATGTGTCTTGGGCCTATAATGTTGTGTGTGTGTGGTAGCTTTGAGTTTAAATTATTTTCTATTATTAATTAAAGAATACTTTGTCCCAATTGTTTTTGGCCACAGATGACCCCACTTACTGTCTCATGTCGCCGTCACGCTCGTGGTCCCGCAGGGCGGGTCTGTGGGCGTCCCCGGGCGCCAGGTCCTCCTTCTCCAGGGCGTACTTGTTGAACAACACCGACACCCGCCCCTCGTCCTGGGGGACAGTGGCGCGCTTAGTACTCAACCACATCACTAATTACTCATACCTTTGGTAATTACTATGCCAAAGAAACAAACACAATATATATATATATATATATATATATATATATATATATATATATATATATATATATATATATATATATGTGTGTGTGTGTGTGTGTGTGTGTGTGTGTGTGTGTGTGTGTGTGTGTGTGTGTGTGTGTGTGTGTGTGTGTGTGTGTGTGTGTGTGTGTGTGTACTCACCTAGTTGTACTCACCTAGTTGTGTCTGCAGGATCGAGCATTGACTCTTGGATCCCGCCTTTCGAGCATCGGTTGTTTACAGCAATGACTCCTGTCCCATTTCCCTATCATACCTGGTTTTAAAATTATGAATAGTATTTGCTTCCACAACCTGTTCCTGAAGTGCATTCCATTTTTCCACTACTCTGACGCTAAAAGAAAACTTCCTAACATCTCTGTGACTCATCTGAGTTTCAAGCTTCCATCCATGTCCCCTCGTTCTGTTACTATTCCGTGTGAACATTTCGTCTATGTCCACTCTGTCAATCCCTCTGAGTATCTTATACGTTCCTATCATGTCCCCCCTCTCCCTTCTTCTTTCTAGTGTCGTAAGGCACAGTTCCCTCAGGCGCTCCTCATACCCCATCCCTCGTAGCTCTGGGACGAGTCTCGTTGCAAACCTCTGAACCTTTTCCAGTTTCATTATATGCTTCTTCAGATGGGGACTCCATGATGAGGCGGCATACTCTAAGACTGGCCTTACGTAGGCAGTGTAAAGCGCCCTAAATGCCTCCTTACTTAGGTTTCTGAATGATGTTCTAACTTTTGCCAATGTAGAGTACGCTGCTGTCGTTATCCTATTTATATGTGCCTCAGGAGATAGATTAGGTGTTACGTCCACCCCCAGGTCTCTTTCACGCGTCGTTACAGGTAGGCTGTTCCCCTTCATTGTGTACTGTCCCTTTGGTCTCCTATCTCCTAGTCCCATTTCCATAACTTTACATTTGCTCGTGTTGAATTCCAGTAGCCATTTCTCTGACCATCTCTGCAACCTGTTCAGGTCCTCTTGGAGGATCCTGCAATCCTCATCTGTCACAACTCTTCTCATCAACTTTGCGTCATCCGCAAACATCGACATGTAGGACTCTACGCCTGTAAACATGTCGTTAACATATACAAGAAATAGAATTGGTCCCAGCACCGATCCTTGTGGTACTCCACTTGTTACTGTTCGCCAGTTCGACTTCTCGCCCCTTACCGTAACTCTTTGGCTCCTTCCTGTTAGGTAGTTCCTTATCCATGCTAGGACCTTTCCCCCCACCCCCGCCTGCCTCTCGAGCTTGAACAGCAGTCTCATGTGCGATACTGTATCAAAGGCTTTTTGGCAGTCCAGAAATATGCAGTCTGCCCAACCATCTCTGTCCTGTCTTATCCTCGTTATTTTATCATAGAATTCCAGAAGGTTTGTTAGGCACGATTTCCCTGTCCAGAACCCATGTTGATGTTTGTTCACAAACCTAATGTTCTCCAGGTGTGCAACCAGTCGTAGCCTAATTATTCTTTCCAGTATTTTACAGGAGATGCTTATCAGTGATACAGGTCTATAGTTAAGTGCCTCCTCCCTATCACCTTTCTTGAAGATCGGCACGACATTTGCCTTCTTCCAGCAACTGGGCAATTCTCCTGACATAAGTGACTCATTAAAGATCATTGCCAGAGGCACGCTGAGGGCCTGTGCTGCTTCTTTTAGTATCCACGGTGATACTTTGTCTGGTCCAACTGCTTTAGTTGCATCTAGAGTTGTCAACTGTTTCATTACCTCCTCTGCTGTCACCTCTATATCTGATAGTCTTTCATCTAGGGTAACCCCTTCCAACAATGGGAGCTGCTCAGGCTCGGTAGTGAACACTCCATGGAAACTGGCATTCAGTGCCTCGCAGATTTCCTTGTCACTTTCAGTATATGCCCCCTCTGTCTTCCTTAGTCTTGTCACTTGGTCGTTCACCGACATTTTTCTTCTTATATGACTGTGTAGTAACTTAGGTTGTTTTTTCGCTTTGATTGCAATATCGTTCTCATAGTCCCTTTCCGATGTTCGTCTTATGTTAATGTAATCGTTCCTAGCGCTGTTGTATCTGATCCTGTTGTCCTCTGTTCTTTGTCTTCTGTACTTCCTCCACTCCCGCCTGCTGGCCATTTTTGCTTCCTGACACTGTCTATTAAACCATGGGTTATTATATTCCTTCTTATTTTTTCCCTTTACCGTTGGTATAAATCTCTCTTCGGCCTCCTGGCATTTCTGTATGACTAGGTCCATCATATCTTGGACTGTTTTTCCTCTAATTTCTTCCTCCCACTGCACTTCACCCAGATAGTCCCTTATCCTCATATAGTCCCCTTTCCTGTAGTCAGCTCTCCTTTCCCAGATCTCTTGTCCCATGGTCATAAGTTTGAATTCCATCATGTAGTCAAAGACTAGGACACAATGGTCACTGGCCCCTAGAGGTATTTCATGCTCTAAATTCTCGATATCTTCTACGTTCTGGGTGAAAATCAGGTCTAATAGGCTCGGTGCATCTCCTCTTTCCCTTGTGTCTTCCTTCACATGTTGTGTTAGGAAATTCCTGTCTATAACATCTACTAATTTTGCTCCCCACGTTTCGTCCCCTCCATGGGGATTCCTTGATTCCCAATTTATCTCTCTGTGATTTAGGTCCCCCATGATCAGCAGCTTCGCTCTCATTCTGTGGGCTAGTGTTGCTGCCTTCTGCAGTTCATCTATACATGCGTGTGTGTGTGTGTGTGTGTGTGTGTATGTGTACTCACCTATTTGTGCTTGCGGGGGTTGAGCTCTGGCCCTTTGGTCCCGCCTCTCAACTGTCAATCAACTGGTGTACAGGTTCCTGAGCCTACTGGGCTCTATCATATCTACATTTGAAACTGTGTATGGAGTCAGCCTCCACCACATCACTGCCTAATGCATTCCATCCGTTAACTACTCTGACACTGAAAAAGTTTTTTTCTAATGTCCCTGTGGCTCATTTGGGTTCTCAGTTTCCACTTGTGTCCCTTTGTCCGCGTACCACCAGTGTTAAACAGTTTATTCTTATCTACCCTGTCAATTCCCCTGAGAATTTTGTAGGTAGTGATCCTTTCTCTTTCTTGCCTGATTTTTTTTTACCTGGTCATAGAATTCAATTAATCCTGTGAGGCAGGACTTGCCATGCCTGAATCCATGTTGATGCTGTGTTACAAAGTTCTTTTGCTTCAGATGTTCCACTATTTTTTTCGCACAATCTTCTCCATCAGCTTGCATGGTATGCTGGTTAGAACTGGCCTGTAGTTCAGTGTCTCCTGTCTATTCCTCTTCTTGTATATCGGGACTACATTAGCCGCTTTCCAAATTCTTGGCAGTTCCCCTGTTGGCAGTGATTCGTTATACACTACGGAGAGTGGTGAGCACAGTGCTTCTGCTCCTTCCGTAAGTATCCAAGGGGAGATTCCATCTGGGCCTATGGCCTTTGTCACATCCAACTCTCGTAAAAGCTTCCTTACTTTCCCACTGGTAATCTCAAACTCTTCTAGTGGATCATGGTTAATTACTCCCTCTCTTATCTCTGGAGCTTCTTCTTGCTCTAAAGTGAAGACCTCCTGGAATTTCTTATTCAGTTCTTCGCACACTTCCTTGTCGTTTGTAGTGAATCCTTCCGCCCCTATCCTTAATTTCATTACCTGTTCCTTTACTGTTGTTTTTCTCCTGCTGTGGCTATGCAACAATTTAGGTTGAGTCTTTGCCTTGCTTGCGATGCCATTTTCTTATTGTCTTTCTGCCTCTCTTCTCATCCTGACATATTCATTCCTGGCATTCTGGTATCTTTCTCTGCTCTCCAGTGTCCTGTTATTTTTATAGTTTCTCCATGCGCTTTTACTTTGCTGCTTAGCTAGCCTACATCTCTGATTAAACCATGGGTTTCTTATCTCCATTTAATTTTTTCCTTATGGACTGGGACAAACTTGTTTGCTGCCTCCTTGCACTTCTGCGTGATGTAGTCCATCATGTCTTGGGCCGTCTTTTTCCTGAGCTCTGTTTCCCATGTTATATCTGTTAGGAATTTTCTTATCTCCTCATAGTTTCCCCTTCAGAATGCCAGCCTTTTGTTTTCAGTTCCCCTCCTCGAGTTCAATAACACTTCTTCAACCAGGTACTCAAACGTCAGTACACTGAGGTCGCTCATTCCTACTTGAGTCTCAAAGCCGATTTTTCTTATGTCAGAGTCGTTCAGAGTGAAGACTAGGTCGAGTCTCGCTGATTCATCGTTTCCTCTCAACCTTGTGGGTTCCCTTGATATGTTGGCTTAAAAAGTTTCTAGTCACCACCTCCAACAGTTTGGCTTTCCACATATCCTCACCTCCATGCGGTTCCTTGTTTTCCCAGTCTATCCTTCCGTGATTGAAGTCCCTCATGATGAGCAGATGGGATCTATTTCTACAGGCAGCAGAGGCTGCCCTCTCAATTATAATGTTAACTGCCATGTTGTTGTTGTCATACTCTTGCCTGGGTCTTCTGTCATTTGGTGGAGGGTTATATATCACTGCTACTACTATTCTTGGTCCTCCCATTGTCATGGTGTCTGTTATGTAGTCTCTGAATCCCTCACAGCCCGGGATAGCCATCTCCTTGAGACTCCATTCCTTTCCCATGAGTAGGGCCACTCCGCCTCCTTCCCTTCCTTCCCTCTCTTTCCTTATTACTGTGTACTCCTGGGAAAACACGGCATTTGTTATGATTCCTGAGCGTTTTGTTTCAGTGAGTCTGATTACATCTGGGTTCACTTCTTGTGCTCTTTTCCTTTGTTCACTTGCCTCTCTTGGGATCCCATCTATTTTCGAGTACATTAACTTGAAACTGACTCTCTTCTGCCCTTCCTCTGGGGGGGTGGGGGGTGGGGACCTGAGGGATCTGGGGTGTGCGGGGGCTGGGAGGATCTGGTTTGGGGAGAATAGTGGAGGAGGAAGGGCTTGGGGGGGGGGGGGGTAGGGGGGTGTGAGAGCTGGAATGTTGGGGGAGAGTGAGAGGGGGAGGGTTGGGGGGGTGAGAGGAGGAGGGTTGGGGGGCATGGGGGGAGGAAGAGTTTGGGGGGGATGGGGAGAGAAGGTGGGGACTTGGGGGATGGGGGAGAAGTGGCAGGTTTGGGGGGAATGGGGAGAAGGGGGGGGCTTGGGGGGGCAGAAGAGGAGGAAGGGCTTGGGGGGCAGAAGACGGGGGAGTGCTTGGGGGGGGGCGTAAGGGGGAAACGGAGGGCTGAGGTGGGTGAGGAAGAGGGGAGGGTTTAGGGGAGTGGTGGAGAAGGGAAGCCTTAGGTGGGTGGGGGAGAGTGAGGGGCTTAGGGGGGTGGAGGAGAATGGAGGGTTTGGGGGTGGGGGAGACGGGAGAGCATGTGGGAGAAGGGAGGGCTTGGGGGGTGGAGGAGAAGAGAGGTCCTGGGGAGAGGGGTGAATGGGGGAAGGGGGGAGTGGGGGGAGGGTGCCTTAGGTGGGCACTTAGTGGGGGCTGTCAGGGATAGGGCAGGTAGGGTGTCTGTTGGGTAGAATGTGGGGGTGGTGCTCCACTCTCTGTGGCTGTTGAACTGTTTGTGGAGGGTTCCCCACTCCCCTCTGGGATTGTCGGGTTCGGGGTTGTGGTTCTCTGATTCCTTTCTTTCTCCCTGCGCTCTCTCCTCGCGCCTGCTGCCCTCACTCTCTCGTTCCTTGTCATATCCCTCTGCAGGAATGCTTTTTTGAACTTCTGTACATTTGCTAGACCGCTCTTCCTTGCTAACAAGTCCTCTTTTGTGTTCTCACTCATGAATACCACCTTTATCAATCTGTCTCTGTCCTTGTTGTACTTTCCAAGCCTGAAAACCTTTTCAATATTTTGGTCAGCCCTCTCCATCTGCACCTCTTTAAGGATCTCAGTAACTATGTTTTCATCTTTGTCTCTCCGCTCCTTTGGGCTGGTTCCTGTTTGCTCCTTAATGCCTGCTACTACTACTGCTCTCTTTCTCTCTATCAGACTATTTAACATAAGGGACGGACTATACTTACCTAGCATACTGTGTGAACTTACCTAGTTGTGCTTGTGGGGGTTGAGCTCTGGCTCTTTGGTCCTGCCTCTCAACAGTCAATCAACTAATGTACAGGTTCCTGAGCCTACTGGGCTCTATCATATCTACACTTGAAGCTGTGTATGGAGTCAGCCTCCACCACATCACTTCCTAATGCATTCTATTTGTCAACCACTCTGACACTGAAAAAGTTCTTTCTAACGTCTCTATGGCTCATTTGGGCACTCAATTTCCACCTGTGTCCCTTAGTCCGTGTGCCCCATGTGTTAAATAGTCTGTCTTTATCTACCCTATCAATTCCTCTGAGAATCTTGTATTTGGTGATCATGTCCCTTCTAACTTTTCTGTCTCCCAGTGACGTGAGGTTTAATTCCCGTAGTCTCTCCTTGAAGCTCATACCCCATCAGTTCGGGTACTAATCTGTACTCAAAGCTTCAAAAAAAAATCATAAGGTTCAAAAAAAGTTTGAACCTTTTCCAGTTTAGTCTTATGCTTGACTAAATATGGACTCCAGGCTGGAGCCACATACTCCAGGATTAGTCTGACATAAGTGGTATACAGGGTCCTGAACGATTCCTTACACAAGTTTCTAAAGGCAGTTCTTATGTTGGCCAGTCTAGCATATGCCGCTGATGATATTCTTTTGATGTGGGCCTCTGGGGACATGCTCGGTGTGTTATCAACCCCCAGATCTTTCTCTCTATTTGATCTTGTAGTATTCCACCTCCCAGATGGTACCTTGTGTTCAGCCTTCTGCTCCCTTCGCCTAATTTCATTAATTTACACTTTCCTTAGTTGAACTTTAGCAGCCATTTTTCTAAACCATTCCACCAATTTGTCCAGGTCTTCCTGTAGTCTCTGTCTATCTTCATCTGTTTTGATTTTTCTCATAATTTTTGCATCATCAGCAAACATCGAGAGGAACGAGTCTATAACCTCTGGAAGATCGTTTACATATATCAGAAACAGGATGGGTCGAAGTACTGAGTCCTGTACTTCTAATACAAAATACAAGTACAAAGTACAAGTACAAATGTAAGTACTAAGAACAATTACAAATAGAAGTACAAATACGATGTACAAGTACAAATGTGTCCGCTGGTGACATCTCGCCATTCTGATGTCTCACAGTTACTCGCTGTTGTTGTTGTTGTTGTTGTTGTTGTTGTTGTTGTTGTTTTAGATTTAGCTACTTAGAACGAAGTGTCCATGTAGCACGGGCTATGGTGAACCCGGAACTGAGTTCGGTTATTCTCGATAACCTTGTTTCTGTGATATTTGGGTCAAAGTTTTAAATGGAGGTGGGGATTCCTCCTTTTTCCCTGTTTCTTTTTTGCTTCTGTGTTAGTGCACTGGTTTTAGTCTTGTTTTATAACATTATCTTGGTGGCGGATATGAACGCACAGTGTTCACTAGTGTGTCCCATTCTTCAACTGCTTTTCTAACCACAGCAGTTGCTGTGGATTTTGCATCTAATGCAGCTGCTGTCGTTGGATTAATGTTGAGTTTGATGCGCAGAGCTTCAGTAGCTTCACATTCCAGTAAGTAGTGCAATAGTGGCGCCTCTGCTTCTGTTCTACAGTTGTGACACTTTTTAACTATTGGGTTCATTACCTCCCAGCAGCACTTGTAACCAAGTCTGAGTCTGTGTATGGCTACTGCAACGTCTCCGGATATCTTTTTGCCAGGCTTGAAAGAGGAGTAACCAGTGGCTTGTTCGTACCATATCGCAGTGGATCTTCCTTCCGCTACTTTGGCTCTGTGGCGACTTTCGATAGTTGGGAGTATTTTCTTCTTTATTTGCTCCTTAATCTGTGAGAAACTTGGAGGTATTTGAACCTGTACAACAGGTAGGGAACGGAAGGGAACTATCAGGAGAAAGCGCCAAGCCATTATGACTATATAGCACTTGGAAGGGGTCAGGATAAGGATTTGGGACGGGACAGGGGGAAAGGAATGGTGCCCAATCACTTGGACGGTCGGGGATTGAACGTCGATCGGTATGAAGCGAGACCGTCGCTCTACCGTCCACTCCAAGGAGTTAAACAATGGAATGATTCCAGAAGTAATTTTACAAGAAAATTTCTTTAAAAAAATTACAAGTTTGAAAACAACGGAGACAGGAGCTTTGCCGTTACCATACTAAAAGTCTGTACATAATACTTATTATTAGAAGAAAATGTTAATTTGTTTATACTTAGTTTTTAGAAGAGTGAGAGTTATATCATAAGCCAGAGGTAATTATTGGTTCATAAGTTCATGACCACCGTAGCCAAGAATATCACCAACAGGAACATTTGCAAATCACGACCATACATGAGATCTGATTAATGAGTACCTCTTTGGGCGGCGGCGTGAGATGGTCTGAACCTTTAGAGTTCTGGGAGGACCTGGTGACGTGGCTGCGCTCAGACGGTCTGTTGCTCTGTAGTCCGCGCATGTCTGCTTCAACTATGTCGTCGTCTATCCTGCAAACAAATGCTACATAGATTGGTATCAAACAACACATAAACATTATATTGGCTTTAGTGTTGAAAACATTTATGTTTGGGGACCATTCAAGCCCTATTTCCTAACGTGTGCTTCTTCTTGCGATAACCTAAAATTAAAAGAATGTGACAAACTCCTAAAAGAAATAACCATGAAAGTGTTAAACCTCTTCCTTAAAGATGACCAATGGGACCGAGCAGCGCTCCCGGTTAGACTCGGGGGTATAGGTGACACAACATTGCCGCCAGTCTTATCCTCGACCAGTGCTACGAGTGAATTACTGAAAAACATTCTACTGGAGTACCTAGGAAACTCCACTGGGATTTATGATTCCAAATTCACTGAAGGAGCCGGCCAGTGGGACACCCTTCCAAACTCTACCTTGCGACCAACTTCCCAAACGACTGCAAACAGGCCAAGTGGGATATAACCCCATAGCGGAGAACATTGCCACAGCAATGATGGAGGCAGCTTTTAGGAAGGACAAATTACACCTCCTTGGTGTGCAAGCTCCCCATTTGGGGGACTTCCTGTTGGCTGTCCCTAATTCCGTCTTGGGCACCCACCTGGACCATCGGGACCTAAGTATTGGTGTTGCTCTGCGCCTTGCCGCCCCTATCTCCACCGAACACCGGTGTGTCTGCAGCTATGCATGGGCGGACCAATACGGCAGCCATGGTCTCATCTGTCGTAAGTCACAGGGAAAGATTACCAGACATAAAGCAGTCAATGACATCATCAAGAGAAGTTTAGCTACAGCTGGGTGTCCAGCACAAAGGGAACCTCAGTTGTGCAGACCTGACAACAGTCACAAACGCCCAGTTGAAGTCACTCGGCAGCCACCGAGAGATGGTAGACAGGTCGTATGGGACTACACGTGTGTGTGTGTATTGGCTGATACCTATCTATCTTAGAGAACAGCTGAAGAAGGCAGAGCAGCCACCTTCAGGGAGACCCAGAAAATTAATAAGTACAGAACGTTGTTACAGGTTCGTGCCAATAGGCTCTGAAACCCTGAGCGCCTGGGGTAAATCTGCATTACAGTTCCTAAAGGAGGTGGGTGAGGCATTAGGCAAACTAGAGACTGAAGAGCGACCAGTTTCCTGATCCAGCACCTCAGTGTCACGATCCAGAGAGGAAAAGAATAAGCATGCGCCCCACCTCCGAGAGTCCAGGCCACCCACGTGATCCTGGGCGGCCCTTTCCAAACACTCCTGAAAGTGCATGGGTAAACGGAGGAAGGAAATATAAATTACTCTACGGAAATCCCATCCACAATTTCATATCATACTTTTAAGAAAATTCCACTAGGGCTATGGATAGAGGTCAATATTTATAGAAAAGTGACACCGGAGCCGACCCCTGATTGGCCAGTAATCAGTCCCGGACGCCACGTGCTCCATGGGTGAAGGTTAGGTGGGACTAGCCCAAGGGGTCGGGCTCTCCTACCCCAGACAGATAGACAGACTCTTTGACAGATATAGACCAGGGGTTCGGTCTCTCTCTCTCTCTCTCTCTCTCTCGTCTTCCCCACTCACCCGTCTCTCACAATCTCTCATCTATCTTTCCCTATCCCTCTCTCTTTTCATCTCTCC
>NC_091167.1:14698795-14703795 GCF_040958095.1 Procambarus clarkii
CTACCTCTCAACCTCTATTTGAGTCTCAGCCTCACGCTACCTCTCAACCCTCCTATGCCTCTCAGACCCTCCCTAATTTTCAGACCCAATATGCCCTTCCTACCCCAGATCTACCTACCCAGACCTTACTACCCCAGACCTTCCTACCTACCTTCCTAGATGCCCAGCCCCCATTCGCTCACCCCCCCCCATTCATCCCACAGACCCCATTCACCCCCAGATCCCCCCAGGCCCCTCAGAGAAAGGGTGAACTCTGGTACCAAAGTTTCTAAGGAGAGTCTCAAGGTTTGGTACACCAATGCTGATGGGGTAGCTAATAAAGCAGAAGAGGTAAAAGAAAGAATTAGTGAGGCAGATCCTGACATAGTTGCAATAGTGGAAACTAAAATAAATGACATGATCTCAGATGCAATCTTTCCAGACGGCTACCAGGTGATAAGAAAAGAGAGGACAAAGAAATAGGGAGGGGGAGTGGCACTCCTAATAAAGCAGAAATGGAAGTTTGAAGACCTGGGAAATTGGGGTATCAATGAGAGCACAAGATGGATGGGAAGAAGATTGTGATCTTGGTAATCTACAATCTCCCACCAAACAGTAGAAGGCCCAGGCAGGAGTATGATGACAACAACAAGGCATGCATAGATGAACTGCAGAAGGCAGCAACACTAGCCCACAGAATGAGAGCGAAGCTGCTGGTTATGGGGGACCTAAATCACAGAGAGATAAATTGGGAATCAAGGCATCCCCATGGAGGGGACGAAACATGGGGAGCAAAGTTAGTAGATGTTATAGACAGGAATTTCCTAACACAACATGTGAAGGAAGACACAAGGGAAAGGGTAGAGGATGCACCGAACCTATTAGACCTTATTTTCACCCAGAACGTAGAAGACATCGAGAATTTGGAACATGAAATACCTCTAGGGGCCAGTGACCATTGTGTCCTAGTCTTTGACTACATGATGGAACTCAAACTTGTGACCATGGGACAAGAGATCTGGGAAAGGAGAGCTGACTACAGGAAAGGGGACTATATGAGGATAAGGTACTATCTGGGAGAAGTGCAGTGGGAGGAAGAAATTAGAGGAAAAACAGTCCAAGATATGATGGACCTAGTCATACGGAAATGCCAGGATGCCGAAGAGAGATTTATACCAACAGTTAAGGAAAAAAGCAGGAGGGAATATAATAACCCATGGTTTAATAGACAGTGTCAGGAAGCAAAACTGAGAAGCAGGAGGGAGTGGAGGAAGTATAGAAGACAAAGGACAACAGGATCAGATACAACAGAGCTAGGAACGATTACATTAACATAAGAAGAGCATCGGAAAGAAATTATGAAAACGATATTGCGATCAAAGCGAAAAAGCAACCTAAATTACTACATAGCCATATAAGAAGAAAAATATCAGTGAACGACCAAGTGACAAGACTAAGGAAGACAAAAGGGGCATATACAAAAAGTGACAAGGAAATCTGCGAGGCACTGAATGCCAAATTCCATGGAGTGTTCACAACCGAGCCTGAGCAGCTCCCATTGTTAGAAGCGATTACCCTAGATGAAAGACTATCAGATATAGAGGTGACAGCAGAGGAGGTAATGAAACAGTTGACAACACTGGATGCAACTAAAGCGGTTGGACCAGACAAAGTATCATCATGGATATTAAAAGAGGCAGCGCAGGCCCTCAGCGTGCCTCTGGCAATGATCTTTAATGAGTCACTTATGTCAGGAGAATTGCCCAGTTGCTGGAAGAAGGCAAATGTCGTGCCGATCTTCAAGAAAGGTGATAGGGAGGAGGCACTTAACTATAGACCTGTATCACTGACAAGCATCCCCTGTAAAATACTGGAAAGAATAATTAGGCTACGACTGGTTGCACACCTGGAGAACATTAGGTTTGTGAACAAACATCAACATGGGTTCTGGGAAGGGAAATCTTGCCTAACAAATGTTTTGGAATTCTATGATAAAATAACAAGGATAAGGCAGGACAGAGAAGGTTGGGCAGACTGCATATTTCTGGACTGCCAAAAAGCCTTTGATACAGTACCGCACATGAGACTGCTATTCAAACTTGAGAGGCAGGCGGGGGTGGGGGGAAAGGCCCTAGCATGGGTAAGGAACTACCTAACAGGAAGGAGCCAGAGGGTTACGGTGCTGGGACCAATTCTATTTTTAATATACGTTAACGACATGTTTACAGGAGTAGAGTCCTACATGTCGATGTTCGCGGGTGACGCAAAGTTGATGGGAAGAGTTGTGACAGATGAGGATTTTAGGCTCCCCCAAGAGGACTTGAACAGGTTGCAGAGATGGTCAGAGAAATAGCTACTGGAGTTCAACACGAGCAAATGTCAAGTTATGGAAATGGGACTAGGTAATAGGAGACCAAAGGGACAGTACACAATGAAAGGGAACTGCCTGCCTGTGACGACTCGAGAAAGAGACCTGGGCGTGGACGTAACACCTAATCTAACTCTTGAGGCACATATAAATAGGATATCGACAGCAGTGTACTCTACTCTGGCAAAAGTTAGAACATCATTCAGAAACCTAAGTAAGGAGGCATTTAGGGCGCTTTAAACTGCCTATGTGAGGCCAGTCTTAGAGTATGCCGCCTCATCATGGAGTCCCCATCTGAGGAAACACATAAGGAAACTGGAAAAGGTTCAGAAGTTTGCAACGAGATTCGTCCCAGCATTACGGGGGATGGGGATATGAAGAGCTCCTGAAGGAGCTGAGATTTACGACACTAGAAATAAGAAGGGAGAAGTGGGGACATAATAGGAACGTATAAATTACTCAGGGGGATTGACAGAGTGGACATAGACGAAATGTTCACACGGAATAGTAACAGAACGAGGGGACATGGGTGGAAGCTGGAAACTCAGATGAGTCACAGAGATGTTAGGAAGCTTTCGTTTAGCGTGAGAGTAGTGGGAAAATAGAATGCACTTCAGGAACAGGCTGTGGAGGCAAATACTATTCATAATTTTAAAACTAGGTATGATAGAGAAATAGGACCATAGTCATTGCTGTAAACAACCGATGGCTGGAAAGGCGGGATCCAAGAATCAATGCTCCATCCTGCAGGCACAAATAGGTGAACACACATACACACGCACACACAAGAAGCAGCCCGTAGAAGCTGTCTAACTCCCAGAGACCTATTTACTGCTAGGTAACAGGGGCATCAGGGTGAAAGAAACTCTGCCCATTTGTTTTCCGCCTCCACCGAGGATCGAACTCGGAACATCATGACTACGAATCTGAAGCACTGTCCACTCAGCTATCAGGCCCCTTTTGTGTGTGTGTGTGTGTGTGTGTGTGTGTGTGTGTGTGTGTGTGTGTGTGTGTGTGTGTGTGTGTGTGTGTGTGTGTGTGTACTCACCTAATTGTACTCACCTAATTGTGCTTGCGGGGGTTGAACTTTGGCTCTTTGGTCCCGCCTCTCAACTGTCAATCAACTGGTGGACAGATTCCTGAGCCTATTGGGGTCTATCATATCTACATTTGAAACTGTGTATGGAGTCAGCCTCCACCACATCACTTCCAAATGCATTCCATTTACTAACTACTCTGACACTGAAAATGTTCTTTCTAATGTCTCTGTGGCTCATTTGGGTACTCAGCTTCCACCTGTATCCCCTTGTTCGCATCCCTCCAGTGTTGAATAGTTTATCCTTGTTTACCCGGTCGATTCCCCTGAGGATTTTGTAGGTTGTGATCATGTCCCCCCCCTTACTCTTCTGTCTTCTAGTGTCGTAAGGTGCATTTCCCGCAGCCTTTCCTCATAACTCATGCCTCTTAGTTCTGGGACTAGTCTAGTAGCATACCTTTGGACTTTTTCCAGCTTCGTCTTGTGCTTGACAAGGTACGGGCTCCATGCTGGGGCCGCATATTCCAGGATTGGTCTTACATATGTGGTGTACAAGATTCTGAATGATTCCTTACACAGGTTCCTGAACGCCGTTCTGATGTTAGCCAGCCTCGCATATGCCGCAGACGTTATTCTCTATATGTGGGCTTCAGGAGACAGGTTTGGTGTGATATCAACTCCTAGATCTTTCCCTCTGTCTGTTTCATTAAGTACTTCATCTCCTATTCTGTATCCTGTGTCTGGCCTCCTGTTTCCACTGCCTAGTTTCATTACTTTGCATTTACTCGGGTTGAACTTCAACAGCCATTTGTTGGACCATTCACTCAGTCTGTCTAGGTCATCTTGTAGCCTCCCACTATCGTCCTCAGTTTCAATCCTCCTCATAATTTTTGCATCATCAGCAAACATTGAGAGAAACGATTCTATACCCTTTGGGAGATCATTCACATATATCAGAAACAGTATAGGTCCAAGGACTGACCCCTGCGGGACTCCACTCGTAACGTCTCGCCAATCTGAGACCTCACCCCTCACACTGACTCGTTGTCTCCTGTTGCTTAGGTACTCCTGTATCCAACGGAGTACCTTCCCTTTCACTCCAGCCTGCATCTCCAGCTTTTTCACTAGCCTCTTGTGTGGCACTGTATCAAAGGCTTTCTGACAATCCAAAAATATGCAGTCTGCCCACCCTTCTCTTTCTTGCCTTATTTTTGTTGCTTGGTCGTAGAATTCAAGTAACCCTGTGAGGCAGGACCTGCCATCCCTGAATCCATGTTGGTGCTGTGTTACAAAGTTCTTTCGCTCCAGGTGCTCCACTAGCTTTCTTCGCACAATCTTCTCCATTAGCTTGCATGGTATGCAGGTTAGGGACACTGGCCTGTAGTTCAGTGCCTCCTGTCTATCCCCTTTCTTGTATATCGGGACTACGTTAGCTGCTTTCCAAATTTCTGGCAGTTCCCCTGTTGCCAGAGATTTGTTATACACTATGGAGAGTGGTAGGCACTGTTCTTCTGCTCCTTCCGTTAGTATCCAAGGGGAGATTCCATCTGGGCCTATACCCTTTGTCACATCTAAGTCTAGTAAACACTTCCTTACTTCCCCGCTGGTAATCTCAAA
>NC_091167.1:14708795-14853840 GCF_040958095.1 Procambarus clarkii
TCAGAACTCGCCAAAATATTCATCCGACATAATGATCAAATGAACCAACATTTGGCAGCACGTGTCAAACACCGTGTGCCATATTCTATTAAAAAATTTACGCCTAATATGAACTGTTAATTATATATAACATATATTTAGAAAGATCAAGCAATTATCTATAAGAACATCACTACATAATATATCGTGTACAAAGCCACTAATCAGTTGCAAGAGAGGCACTACACCACCCTCCCGGTAGCCTCTCACAAAGGGCAATGCTTAGTATACCTTGTCCTCTTAAGATGAAGTCTTTATATTACGAAGATCTGAAGACATTCAGTGAGCCAAGCAACATGGTAAGTCAAATTATGCAACAGAGATGCTTCCACCCTTAATTTCCACGTTTAAAGCAATACACTGTATGTGCTATTCATTGGTCAGTATATACGGCAATCACGCAATACAGACTATCCATCAATCTATCAGATTATATGTGTATATTTAGTAAGAAATAGGCTCCATTGCACCAGACTGGGCATCAATGATGTCACCTCTTATTATACAACCTTGAAAGTCATAGTGCACATGTACTGCTCTTTGTGAATTATATGAATAAACCCTATAATATGGACCAAACAATTATCTAACATAACATACTAATATTTTCAACTATTAGCTTCGTATAGTCTCTAAACTTAGGAATGAAGGCCAGACGGATGCTATAGTTCCCGGGACAGTTACAGCTGCGAAACCCCCGTACGGAAAATGGTGGTACGCGCACACACACACTATGAGCGGGGCACACAACCTGGCATTTGGGCTCCCTTCCTGTCGTGCGAGGCGTGGAAGATGAGGGTGGAACTATACTGGAGAGGACGGAGAGGTAGGGAGAGAGTGGGAAGAGGGTGAGATGCAAAGGTATCAATCTCTTTCAAATAAGTCTTATGTAAACTTACCGACAACCTAATTCAGGCGAGAGACATCACGCTGGGTAATAAGTATTTACTTACAGTTACTGTGGCAAGACAAGGATATTCGTTGATAAAAGGGACAAGAAAGTGTAAGTTGTAGCGATTGGCTCACCTTCTGGAGCCGCGCATGGATCTGCCTCGCCTCTTCTTCTTGGGTCTCTTGGTACAGGCGTAGCAACACACCTTCCAGTAGAGGAACCTAAAGGAGTGGGCCATCCCGTCGCCGATGTTAGCCAGACATAGCATCATCAGCGGGACCCCCGGAATGGCGTAGATGATGGTCACAACTTTGCCCCAGTCAGTCTTGGGTGCGATGTGGCCGTACCCTGTCCGTGCAGAGAAGGATGCCACATACAGGTTAAAAAGGTTCAAAGGATGAGGCAAGTTCAAGTATGTTTATTGAGACAAGAAAGAAATACATCTCAAAGGGGTAGAGTAACTTAGGCTATTTCTACCCCCTTAGGATGAGACAATCTCGATAGCCTACCAAATTTTAATTCAACTTTGACATTTTTGAATTTTAAAATTTAATTTAAAAGTTTGAATATCGTTAAGGATTTATTATTGAAGAACTCACTAGTTCTATGTATGGTTCCGCTAATGAAATTCCATGGAATATTTGTAAAAAAGTGGACACTAGAGAAATTAATAATGATTTGGACAAAATATAAATAAAAATTGGTTTAGCATTCGAACCAGACTTGGCTTAAGAAGTTTTCCTTAAGTATTGGAACTTTAGGTAAATTAGTGTATAAGTTCAAGTACAAGTTGTAGAAAATTTTGTCAAGTTATTCAAAGTACTTAAATATCAAATACATGTACAAATACTTTTGTGGGTGATATAAATAACCCATTCATATTTAACTGAAACTATTATTTACCCAAAAAATATAAATGATGATTTAGTCAAACTGGAAATTATCTAAGATGAATGCGTCAGACTCAGAGTAAAACTTTCAGGCAACCATTACCACGAAATAAACAACAGGAGCACAATGTGTCTTTACCTCGGTCACATGAACTTATGAAACTCAGCATTTCTTAATGACTTAAAAAAAATCGGAAAAATGTTATTCGTTTGATTATTGTACTTCCCATTCATGAGTGTTTCAAAGTTCCCATCACTCAAGCGGCAACGAAGTGGTCGGGACGTCGTCCACCAATGTTAATACTTCCCTTAACCGATGCTGAGAGTTTCTTGAGTAGAGTCGAGCTCTCACCGGCTAGGCTAACTGTTACAACGAATCTTATAAATAATCCAAATGATTCTCTCTCTGCAGGTTCACATGGCATGTTGAGGAAGTGTTTGTTCTAATTGTCATCAGTAGTATCAGCAACATGTTCATAAGCTTCAGGATCTTCCATATAACGGAATATTTTACGTGTTTTTTGGAGCCGAGAATAAGTATTTACTGAAGCGGCCAGTGTTCGCGAGGCTGCTGTGATCTGTGCAGTAAACTCAGTTGTTAACTAAGATTTCCACAAATTATCCTGTCACCGCTTTGCTTTAAAGTGTGGAGTTAAGTACACCGGGAAAGCAAAATATTTTGCTTGCCTTATATTGGATTAATCGCCTTTCGAGTGACTTCATCAATGCTGCCACAAAAAATGGTTACAATAATTACAATGAGCAGAAATCGCGTGGCAACTGGCATAGAAGAAATGAACTTCTATGCCCTTGAGTGCTGGCAGCAGACTGATTGATTGATTGATAAAGATTAAGCCACTCAAAAGGTGGCACGGGCATGAATAGCCCGTAAGTGGTGGCCCTTTTGAGCCATTATCAGTATCAACAGATGATACTGGAGATCTGTGGAGGTGCGACTGCACCCTGCGTGACGGGAGATGTCTCCCGTGGCAGCAGACTGAATCACAAGTACTTAAGTAAGAGTGAGTCAATACATCTTATTTTCAAGTTTTAACTCGTTAAATGTTTCCAGTAAATTGTTTGAGGTACTTGAAGAAACACTTGAAATTACTTAAATCTTTTAAACTTCATCATATAGTTCAAATACCTTCTATTATTACTATTATTATTATTATTCTCTCCCTACCTAATAATTCAATTATTCTGAAAATTGGGTCTTAGGTACAAAGTACAAGTAAGTACTTGATCCCCTCCTTGATTCGAGCAGATTGTAAGTACATATGAGAGATTATGATCATTCAATTCACCAATTCAATATTACAAATGTAGCTTCTTGCAAATCATTCATAGGCAGAAAAGAAAAAGAACTAATTATTGTCAAAATAACAGGAATGATTAAAGAATAAATTAATCCTTCTTGGTAAAAGCCTTGCACCTTAGTGTTGGTCTACCCAAGTGCTTGTGAAGATCACAGATTGAGTATGTACATGTTATATTTATCTTCAATTATTGCATTGGATCAGTTCAAGTTTCAACATATACTACGATACTCTGCGAGATCAAAGGATCGATGAAATATCTGTACTTATTTCTGTACGAGTGTGTGAAGGATGTGGACCCACACCTGCCTCGCAGCCTAGTGCTGCTTCATGCTCCATCACTCTCACAGTAAGTAGCGTGCTGGGAGGTGAACTGAAACGTGAGCTCTCCCAATATTATTTACCACTTTCAATGAGTCTGGTGCATTTTGATAAGATTCAATGCAGCGTCCTTAGAGGTGGACGTAAAGTTCATGCAAAAAAAAAAAACCTACAACATATACATCATGTGGTTGTGATCAGAGATGTGATTAGTCGTTTCAGATAAACATTAAAGATTGTCCTGCATTCTCATTGGCTGGCTGAAGGGGTAGGCGAGTTTCAATTGGCGGTTCTCTCGCGGAATAAGGAATAAGCTGCATGTTTACAATTAGATATGTGTGTGTGTGTGTTTGCTGCGCTGTGTCCCATGAACCAGTGCATGGAGGCATCGTGTGAAACCCTGATTAGGCTTCATTGGAAGCCTCAGAAACCCTAGAAGATTCAGTGGAATAGGAACCAGTGGATCCAGCACATAGGGTCGAATCCAACTCATTGCTCCTACTAATAAATTTATTCATATATAACTTAATACTATTATACATGTATAGGCGTAGGTTAGGTTTCGTGTTCAGGTTATGTTCATTATTTTATTTGAAATACGAGGGTGGAACATTTTTAGAGTTGCGTTCGAACAGAGGTAGTCAGTGAAGCACTGTTCGAAAAATGTTCTGACGTTATCAGTTGTGAATCGTATGGAAAGTGTTTTTTATTCAGCCTGTCCTCTAAACAAATACCCACAGTCCATTCCATGCACCCGCCAAACCCGCTGTTTATGAATGAAAAATGATTTACATACGACTCACAACTGATGACGATCGAACACTTCCGGAACAAGTGCTTCACTGACGACTGGTGTTCGAACCACAACGCTGTAAATGCTTCACCCACGTACTACAAATACAAATAATCGCCAACAGAACCTAAACACCTAACCTAACCTAACCAATGACAAAATAGGCACAATATGTTAATATTTAATAATAATAATCTATATTTGAGAAATTCTTATTTTGGATGAACAACATGTTAATAAATAAAAATTGATGAATGCGTCTTTGGGGTCGACCGCCGGATGGAATGGACTTGGTCTGAGGATGGGTTGACCGAATGAGAGCTGTGGTTTATTCTTGTTTTGCGATTAAGTAACTCCTGTTAGTTTTCATGTGTCTTGTGTTGGGATGAAATTTCATGATTTAGATTTCTTAGCATGCCTGACTGCCTGTCTATCTGCGTGTCCGTCTGCCTGTCTATCTGCCTGTCTGTCTGCTTGTCCAAAGTAGGAAGCCATACACTTGGGGATAGCCTGATCCAACTTTCCAACATGAGACATGAAGGGTATGCGAGTGTCATAGGGCAGTCGGGGTCTGCCCAACAGCCACCGTTTAATAATGGTCGGCCAATAAAACGAGCCCCTGCGATTTTTCATGATTTTTTTTTTTTTATTTTTACATGCAAAGCATGCAATTTAAATACAATAAAAACACAGAAAACAGAACAAAATAATACAAGAGACCACCGGCTAGAAGGGCCGACAGCACAGCACAACAAAACACAAACATGATAAACGCATAGAAAAATACAGCATACATCAAGACACAAAACATTATACAATGGCAAACAAGCAAGCACAGTAACAACTCAAAACAAAAAACACTGCATAAAACAAAATATACATCAAGAGGCAGAACAGGAAACATAACAGGACAATCACAATACACACCAAACAAAACAAAAATATCAAACAATGAAAAACACTGTTTTCACTGTTGTGAAAAACACTATACCATCCGCCCCGCAACATACAAAGGGCGAGGCCAAAATAAACAATAATAATAATCAAGCAAACCACACAAACCAGAAAACAAACAGGTACAAACACAACAACATACACACACTGGCCTGAAGGACCGAGAATAAAACACAACATAAAGAACAACAAGAAACAAAACAAGACAATTTGCACAGCACACAAGCCATGAATAACAACAAAAACAACAACTACGGTAAGTGGACACATTTGCCTGAGAACCTGTCCTGTGGGAACCGCACATTGAACGCCTCCCAAAGCAGCCACGTCGTCCAGGAGGCTTGACCCAACACCGGGGGCGCCATGCGAACCGGAACCCCAGCAACAAACACCCGCAGACATGGAACTCACACGGTGTCCCTCCAGACGCGAGTAACTGCCACCCTATCCCATACACTCGGAACCCGCCCATCAGAAAAATCCTCCGGCCGGTCAAGCAGCAGGAACTCGGCAACCCGGGCCTCCAGGTCCTCAATGCACAGCACCGCAGGAGGGGGCTCGACAGAGGGCATCACCACAGGGGCATCAGCGGCCACGGACACACCATCAGACGACTGCAGGGAATCACGGCGGCGCGGATCCTTACGTAAAGTCACCACCAGGCTATGCCCAACACCAGCATCCTCACCATCCCTGGCAGCGGAAGCACCACACCCCACAGCGAAGAGCCCCCGGGCGGGGAATAAACAGGAGACACACCCGAGACACGGGCATCAGCACCAGCAGGCACATGCTGGTCCTGATGCCACCACCTCTGCCACCACCACCCGCGGAGACAACGACTCAGCCGGATCCACGCCGTCAACACCTGAAGACCCACAGTCACTGAAGTCCCCAACATCAGCCCAGGCAGTAGACGAACGCCTGGAACGTTTGGGCTCCGGCCGGATATCATCAGAGCAGGAAGCGGACCCAGAAACACGGGCACCACCAGCCGGACGAACCGACGCCCGACGCAGAACGGCAGCAGCCTCCACCACAAGGGACA
This sequence comes from Procambarus clarkii, assembly GCF_040958095.1. NCBI lineage: Eukaryota > Metazoa > Arthropoda > Malacostraca > Decapoda > Cambaridae > Procambarus > Procambarus clarkii. The sequence continues at coordinate 14,715,052 of NC_091167.1, forward strand.
CCGGACCACACACAGCAGGAGGCTCCGCAGCCACCCCAGCACCAAGCACAGTAGGAATCCGAGGCAAGGATGCAGGGCCAGACTCAGCAGCCGAAGACGAGGGAGCAGACGGCGACGCCGCACAGGGAGCACCAGGAAGGCCCACTGGAACAACAGGGCCAATGACAGGAGCAGGAGTATCAATTACCGATGGCACCACAACATCCGGAGGAGGGTCTGTGACAACCGGGGGAACGTCGGGCGACGCTGGGGGAGCCTCATCAGCTAGCGGGACGTTCACCTCCTCACCCCCGGAGTCCTCCTCCAGAGGGAGCGGCGAGAAATCCTCTTCTCGGAACAAGTTGATGGGAGCAACCGGAGCCGCAACGCACCCAGCAGCCTGATGCCCCATCAAGCCACACTGGAAAATGTTACGGGGTTGCCGGACATAGTACACCCGGACGTAGTACCCCATGAGCCAGACAGAAGATGGAATATCCGACCACAGGCGCATCCCCAAGGTGCGAATGTTCGTCCACCTACCCGCATACTGCCCTGAGGAGAGCGTGTTCACCCGCACACTGATGACCACCCCACACCTCTGAAAGTAACGTCGGAGGAGGTCCTCGGGAAACTCCAGGGGCGCCCCATGCACACTGACATAAGTCAGGGCACCACTACGGTCCGAGATGGACACAGAGCCGGCACCACCTGGCAATGGCAACGAACGCCCTTCATAACGACGGAGGAAATCTCGGTACTCCTCCTCCATTACAATCTTGATAACTATCCAGTGGGCAGTCACCAACTCAATACCGTAAACGGCCATCACAGGAACACGGAGCAAGTTGCACATAACCAGTTCCACGTCTGCATATCCAGCACGACCGGTGAACTCCAGACTCACGGAGTTTACCCGGAGAATAGGAGGAAGATGGCCTCCCATGGCAAGCCCGCCACGTCAACACGCAGCTGGTCAGCAACAGCAGGGGAGGGGCAGAAACGCCCACACCACCTGGCGACGAAAACGGCAACCACCCCAAACCACCAGAAGCCAGGCGACACGTCTGTACTTCACGGCAGCTCCAGGTCGACTCCTGTTAGTTTTCATGTGTCTTGTGTTGGGATGAAATTTCATGATTTAGATTTCTTAGCAAGCCTGACTGCCTGTCTATCTGTGTGTCCGTCTGCCTGTCTATCTGCTTGTCTGCCTGTCTGTCTGCTTGTCCAAAGTAGGAAGCCATACACTTGGGGATAGCCTGATCCAACTTTCCAACATGAGACATGAAGGGTATGCGAGTGTCATAGGGCAGTCGGGGTCTGCCCAACAGCCACCGTTTAATAATGGTCGGCCAATAAAACGAGCCCCTGCGATTTTTCATGAAATGAAATAAATTCACGGGCTGTGTTAACCGCGAGGCTTTGATGCGTATTCCCGCTCTTTACCCGCTCATGTTCAAAGTTTACTCGAAAACGATTAACAGGAATTACTTTGTGTTACAGTATTATATTTTCTGAGAGAGAGAGAGAGAGAGAGAGAGAGAGAGAGAGAGAGAGAGAGAGAGAGAGACAGACAGACAGACAGACAGACAGACAGACAGACAGACAGACAGACAGACAGACAGACAGATGCTGTTGACATGATCTTTGCTGCCAGATAACTGTAAGAGAAGTGTCAAGAAAGTCCAGAATCTTCACAACCTCTGTGGATCTAACGAAGACATTTGACACTGTCAACCATGTAGACTACACTAAAGAAGTGTAGCCAGATTTGAATGCCCAGATATTTACATCGAAATGGTGCAACAATGCCATGATGAAGCGACCATACGAGTCATAAATACTCACACTCCGCCCAAGTAAAACAGAAACAAGCAACACTTAGTGGGCCAGCCAGAGGCTTAAGGCCAGTGCAGGAATATACCTGCAAAAAAAAACAAAAAACGCCATGACGGCAGGTTTGCCAGAGTTCCAATCCAAGGCAATTACTCAAGAGCCATTTGGGGTCACAAACGGTGTGAAACAAGGCTGCCACCTGGCTCCCAGGTTCTTCAGCCTGATGTTCTCTGCACTGATGATCGATGCTTTTAGAGACAGTGATGTTGGGGTCGATCTCTGTTCAGTTCAGCCTGAAGGACGTTCAGGTCAGAACGAGTCAGAGTTGAGGCCACTCGTGACTTTCTATTTGCGGATGACTGCGCCCTCAACTCCAGTACGGAGGCTGGCATCCAATACACCACTGATCATATCCAAGGCTTGCATGAACTTTGGCCTCACTATCTCCGCCAAAAAGACAGAGGTTGTGCTCCAGGCTGTGACTACTCTGAGCCGTCTATCACCGTCGGTGGCCAGGAACTCAACAACGCAGACAGGTGTACACACCTCGGCAGTACACTATCACAGGCAGTCGATGAGGAGGTGAGGACCAGGAGCACCAGAGCTTGTGCAGCTTCTGGAAGGCTTCGATTCAATATCTGGGATGGAGGAGGACTTCAGGTTGAGACCAAACTGAAGGTCCACTCAGCGGTCGGTCAGCTCACCTTCCTCGATGTTCGTGACACCTGGACTATCTAGTGGCCACACACACACACAAAAACTAAACCATTTCTATCTGAGCTGCCTCTAAAAGTTGCTAAAAGTAAAACAGAGAGGCGAAGTGCTAGGTACAGACGTTCTTGCTCAGGCTGGCACGACGAGCATCTACACAATGCTCAGAAGGGCATGATGCTCACAGAACCGATGAACGACTCCCCAAGAAGATGTTCTACGGTGAACTAAGGCAGGGGAAAACGTTATATTGGAGGACAATAGAAGAGATTTAAGGACACTCTCAAGAGTCTATGCCGCAATTCTCAAGGTTTTCCTCAAGAACTGCGACATAGACTCGGAAAGCTGGAGGAAAGTTACCTATCGTACGTTACGGCTCGTGACCCTACAACAGCTAACTTAAAAAAAAAGGTCTAGGGTTACTAAAAAACTGCTGTTCACAAGAGCGGGTCACCAGTATAACCCCTTGATAAGTAATGAGCACGTTGTTAAAAATCTTCCTTTAGGACTGAAAGAATACATATAAAACTTATATATATATATTACATAAATCTCAATAGCAAACAGATGATTATTTGGTCACAATATATCACATTAAAAATATCACTGTCTCTCCCAGAAATTAATATAATATTATTATATGTATGGTTATGACAGAACAATAATGTAAAAGTTAACTCCTCAAGATGTTACTCTCTCTGGTTCTGGAACAGCTACTGACTTACAATATACGCGGTAGTCAAAACATTGCCTTGCCCCGCGAACAATTTGCCAAAGTTACAATATTTATTATTTCTACAATGGAGCAATACATTATGACAAGAGTAATCTTAAACTAACTTAATAAATGGTCAATACATATAGGTATAACAAAAAGAAGGTAATTATTTCTTTACATAGTAATTAAAATACACATACAAAGGGGAATGATGGCATGCTCATCCAGCAGCGGACTATCCCACGACAATTTGCCAGATACAGTTCACACAATTATTATTCACCTATGTTACCCACATATGATCACATATAAATCATTAGTTCCCATGGGAAACTGAGTACACAAAGAAATAAAACAATCATTCCCACGATACGTTGGGAATGTCAGTGTCCACACCTCAGTGTCCTCATTGCAGCCGGAAATTCCGTGCTCTAATTGTACTTCTGGAAAAATTCCACCACAAACATATATATATCAATCTAATATGTATTTATGTATACATGCTACATCAACAGTATACATCCCAGAGGTCACGAGGACAAGGGCCGCATGTGGCGTGATAGGTTATGTATAGACTAAACAATCCACGTGTCGTCCACTCATCACAAATCGCTTAATCAGCTAAGTGACGTCGACATCGTTACGTTACAAGCCTTTCTTAACTAAGAATTTTATCACAGCAAAGTAACACTTAATCATCATTGAGTCAATATTATCTATATCCTATAAACAAACTTTATCTCAAAATATTCACTTAAAACTGTGAAAAATAATCAGAAATTTTGCCTCAAGCAATTTTTCAGATCCAGGAAGAGGCAGTCAAGCGAGCACCTCTTGAGGCTCTCGCTCTGTTAACGAACTGAGTCATGTCGTGTTACAGACTGGGAAATCGGCTTTAAACACCACATAAACATTCATAATCAGTGAATACCAAACACATATTTATGTGTAGAATATTATCTTCAACGTATAAAGTATTGTTGTTGTTGTTCATATAGGGGCGACGACGATCGTGGAAGCCAGGAAAGGTGAAACGCCAAGCCTAATCACGAAACGAGTGACGCCATTCACTGTTAACTAATATGCCTCGCGGAAAAGAAACACAGACAGGCAGATGATTGGGGAGCCCCAGGAGTCCCTCAGGGTGACAAGCACCGGCCCTGCCCCACACAGAGAACACCAGGTAGCAAAACCAAAACTCGGCCCCCAACTAAAACCCAAAAGTCATCCAGTGTCCTCCGGCAGAGCAGAAGCCGGCCGCCCACCACGGCTGAGGGCACACCAGGAGCCCAACAAGACCCGCCAACCCCTGGCACCTCTTGGCCAAGCCGGCGCCGGACACCGTCACCCCGCCGGCAGAACCAGCCAGAACACGTCAAAAAATTATATCTACCAACAATCCCGTGACCCAAGGCAATATGTGCGCCCGGCGTCGTACAACCGGACCGTTGAATAGGGATACCAAACGGCAGTATGAAATCCACAACGCAAAAACAGAACGTGATCCGGCGGTCCCTAGGTGGAGATGGTGTCAAGACGTCCGCTCGGCGTTAAGATTGAACCAGGAGTCGACGTATATAGTGTCGAAGACATTCACTTGTTGATATCCGCGAAAGTGACAAGAGTGTAAACAAACCCACGCTAGCCGCCACGGTGTAAACAGCCAACGCCACTGTGTTATCTATATGGCTCCAGCAAAGGGGGAACACACTTTACATCAAATATGGCACCAGAGCACATCAAGTGTGATCATTGGTCTGGCAGCGGTCACACTGGTGGGTGGGGGCCTGGTGGCTGAGTCGGGATTCGTAATGCTAGGATCCAGGGATCGGTCCTTGGCGATTGCGGAAACAAATGGGCAGAGCTTCTTTCACTCTGATGCCCCCTGCTCCTCCCAGGTACCCAGTAAATAGGTACCTGGGAGTTAGACAGCTGCTATGGGCTGCTTCCTGGGGATGTACTCACCTCACCTAGTTGTACTCACCTAGTTGTGCTTGCGGGGTTGAGCTCTGACTGGCTCTTTGGTCCCGCCTCTCAACCGTCAATCAACTGGTGTACAGATTCCTGAGCCTACTGGGCTCTGTCATATCTACACTTGAAACTGTGTATGGAGTCAGCCTCCACCACATCACTGCCTAATGCATTCCATCTGTTAACTACTCTGACACTGAAAAAGTTCCTTCTAACGTCCCTGTGGCTCATGTGAGTACTCAGTTTCCACCTGTGTCCCCTTGTTCGCGTACCACCAGTGTTGACCCCGCACTATCTGTATGTACCTAGTTGTGCTTGCGGGGATTGAGCTCAGCTCTTTCGGCCCGCCTCTCAACTGTCAATCAACTGTTATTAACTACTAACAATTTTTTTTCCCCCCACACACACACGCAGGAAGCAGCCCGTAGCAGCTGTCTAACTCCCAGATCTCTAGCTATTTACTGCTAGGTAACAGGGGCATTCAAGGTGAAAGAAACTTTGCCTATTTGTTTCTGCCTGGTCCGGGAATCGAACCCGCGCCAAAGAATTACGAGTCGTGCGCGCGATCCACTCAGCTACCAGACCCCTAAGTGTGTGTATGTGTGTGTGTATTCACCTAGCTGTGCTTTCGGGGGTTGAGCTCTGCTCTTTCGGCCCGCCTCTCAACTGTCAATCAACTGTTTACTAATTACTTTTTTTCTCCACACCACACATACACACACACACACTCCAGGAAGCAGCCCGTGACAGCTGACTAACTCCCAGGTATCTATTTACTGCTAGGTAACAGACCCGCGCCACAGAATTATGAGTCCTGCGGGCTATCCACCAGGCTACCAGGCCCCTGTAAACCTTACCTGTGTGTGTGTGTACTCACCTAGTTGTACTCACCTAGTTGTGTTTGCGGGGGTTGAGCTCTGGCTCTTTGGTCCCGCCTCTCAACCGTCAATCAACAGGTGTACAGATTCATGAGCCTATCGGGCTCTGTCATATCTACACTTGAAACTGTGTATGGAGTCAGCCTCCACCACATCACTGCCTAATGCATTCCATCTGTTAACTACTCTGACACTGAAAAAGTTCCTTCTAACGTCCCTGTGGCTCATGTGAGTACTCAGTTTCCACCTGTGTCCCCTTGTTCGCGTACCACCAGTGTTGACCCCGCACTATCTGTATGTACCTAGTTGTGCTTGCGGGGATTGAGCTCAGCTCTTTCGGCCCGCCTCTCAACTGTCAATCAACTGTTATTAACTACTAACAATTTTTTTTCCCCCCACACACACACGCAGGAAGCAGCCCGTAGCAGCTGTCTAACTCCCAGATCTCTAGCTATTTACTGCTAGGTAACAGGGGCATTCAAGGTGAAAGAAACTTTGCCTATTTGTTTCTGCCTGGTCCGGGAATCGAACCCGCGCCAAAGAATTACGAGTCGTGCGCGCGATCCACTCAGCTACCAGACCCCTAAGTGTGTGTATGTGTGTGTGTATTCACCTAGCTGTGCTTTCGGGGGTTGAGCTCTGCTCTTTCGGCCCGCCTCTCAACTGTCAATCAACTGTTTACTAATTACTTTTTTTCTCCACACCACACATACACACACACACACTCCAGGAAGCAGCCCGTGACAGCTGACTAACTCCCAGGTATCTATTTACTGCTAGGTAACAGACCCGCGCCACAGAATTATGAGTCCTGCGGGCTATCCACCAGGCTACCAGGCCCCTGTAAACCTTACCTGTGTGTGTGTGTACTCACCTAGTTGTACTCACCTAGTTGTGTTTGCGGGGGTTGAGCTCTGGCTCTTTGGTCCCGCCTCTCAACCGTCAATCAACAGGTGTACAGATTCATGAGCCTATCGGGCTCTGTCATATCTACACTTGAAACTGTGTATGGAGTCAGCCTCCACCACATCACTTCCTAATGCATTCCATTTGTCAACCACTCTGACACTAAAAAAGTTCTTTCTAATATCTCTGTGGCTCATTTGGGCACTCAGTTTCCACCTGTGTCCCCTTGTGCGTGTTCCCCTTGTGTTAAATAGACTGTCTTTATCTACCCTATCAATCCCCTTCAGAATCTTGAATGTGGTGATCATGTCCCCCCTAACTCTTCTGTCTTCCAGCGAAGTGAGGTTTAATTCCCGTAGTCTCTCCTCGTAGCTCATACCTCTCAGCTCGGGTACTAGTCTGGTGGCAAACCTTTGAACCTTTTCCAGTTTACTCTTATCCTTGACTAGATATGGACTCCATGCTGGGGCTGCATACTCCAGGATTGGCCTGACATATGTGGTATACAAAGTTCTGAATGATTCTTTACATAAGTTTCTGAATGCCGTTCGTATGTTGGCCAGCCTGGCATATGCCGCTGATGTTATCCGCTTGATATGTGCTGCAGGAGACAGGTCTGGCGTGATATCAACCCCCAAGTCTTTTTCCTTCTCTGACTCCTGAAGAATTTCCTCTCCCAGATGATACCTTGTATCTGGCCTCCTGCTCCCTACACCTATCTTCATTACATTACATTTGGTTGGGTTAAACTCTAACAACCATTTGTTCGACCATTCCTTCAGCTTGTCTAGGTCTTCTTGAAGCCTCAAACAGTCCTCGTCTGTTTTAATCCTTCTCATAATTTTAGCATCGTCCGCAAACATTGAGAGAAATGAATCGATACCCTCCGGGAGATCATTTACATATATCAGAAACAAGATAGGACCGAGTACAGAGCCCTGTGGGACTCCACTAGTGACTTCACGCCAATCGGAGGTCTCACCCCTCACCGTAACTCTCTGCTTCCTATTGCTTAGATACTCCCTTATCCACTGGAGCACCTTACCAGCTACACCTGCCTGTCTCTCCAGCTTATGTACCAGCCTCTTATGCGGTACTGTGTCAAAGGCTTTCCGACAATCCAAGAAAATGCAGTCCGCCCAGCCCTCTCTTTCTTGCTTAATCTTTGTCACCTGATCGTAGAATTCTATCAAGCCTGTATGGCAAGATTTACCCTCCCTGAATCCATGTTGGCGATTTGTCACGAAGTCCCTTCTCTCCAGATGTGTTACCAGGTTTTTTCTCACGATCTTCTCCATCACCTTGCATGGTATACACGTCAAGGACACTGGCCTGTAGTTCAGTGCCTCTTGTCTGTCACCCTTTTTGTATATTGGGGCCACATTCGCCGTCTTCCATATTTCTGGTAGGTCTCCCGTCTCTAGTGACTTACTATACACTATGGAGAGTGGCAGGCAAAGTGCCTCTGCACACTCTTTCAGTACCCATGGTGAGATCCCATCTGGACCAACAGCCTTTCTAACATCCAGATCCAGCAGGTGTCTCTTGACCTCCTCTCTCGTAATTTCGAACTCCTCCAAGGCCGCCTGGTTTACCTCCCTTTCTCCTAGCACAGTGACCTCACCCTGTTCTATTGTGAAGACCTCCTGGAACCTCTTGTTGAGTTCCTCACACACCTCTCTGTCATTCTCTATATACTCTGTGTGTGTGTGTGTGTGTGTGTGTGTGTGTGTGTGTGTGTGTGTGTGTGTGTGTGTGTGTGTGTGTGTGTGTGTGTGTGTGTGTACTCACCTATTTGTACTCATCTATTTGTGCTTGCAGGGGGTTGAGCTTTGGCTCTTTGGTCCAGCCTCTCAACTGTCAATCAACTGGTGTACAAATTCCTGAGCCTACTGGGCTCTAACATATCTACATTTAAAACTGTGTATGGAGTCAGCCTCCACCACATCACTTCCTAATGCATTCCATTTGTCAACCATTCTGATACTGAAAAAGTTCTTTCTAATATCTCTGTGGCACATTTGGGTACATAATTTCCACCTGTGTCCCCTAGTGCGTGTGCCCCTTGGTGTTAAAAAGTCTGTCTTTATCTACCCTATCAATTCCTCTGAGAATCTTCTATGTGGTGATCATGTCCCCTCTAACTCCTCTGTCTCCCAGGGACGTGAGGTTTAATTCCCGTAGTCTCTCCTCGTTGCTCATACCCCTCAGCTCGGGTACTAGTCTGGTGGCAAACCTTTCAACCTTTTCCAGTTTAGTCTTATGCTTGACTAGATATGGACTCCATGCTGGAGCCGCATACTCCAGGATTGGTCTGACATATATGGTATATAATGTTCTGAAAGATTCCTTACACAAGTTTCTAAAGACCGTTTTTATGTTAGCCAACCTGGCATATGCCGCTGATGTTATCATCCTGATATGAGCTTCAGGGGACAGGTCTGGCGTGATATCAACCCCCAGGTCTTTCTCTCTCTCTGACTCTTGAAGTATTTCATCTCCCAAATGATACCTTGTATCTGGTCTCCTGCTCCCTACACCTATCTTCATTACATTACATTTGCTTGGGTTAAACTCTAACAACCATTTATTCGACCATTCCTGCAGCTTGTCCAGGTCTTCTTGAAGCCTCAAGCTGTCCTCCTCTGTCTTAATCCTTCTCATAATTTTGGCGTCGTCAGCAAACATTGAGAGGAATGAGTCTATACCCTCTGGGAGATCATTTACGCATATCAGAAACAGGATAGGTCCGAGTACAGAGCCCTGTGGGACTCCACTGGTGACTTCACGCCAATCTGAGGTCTCACCCCTCACTGTAACTCTCTGCTTCCTATTGCTTAGGTACTCCCTTATCCACTGGAGCGCCCTACCAGTTACTCCTGCCTGTTTCTCCAGCATATGCATCAGCCTTTCATGGGGTACTGTGTCAAAGGCTTTCCGACAGTCCAAAAAAATGCAGTCCGCCCATCCTTCTCTTTCTTGCTTAATCTTTGTCACCTGATCGTAGAATTCTATTAAGCCTGTAAGGCAAGATTTACCCTCCCTGAACCCATGTTGATGGGTTATCACGAAGTCCCTTCTCTCCAGATGTGTTACTAGGTTTTTTCTCACAATCTTCTCCATCACCTTGCATGGTATACAAGTTAAGGACACTGGCCTGTAGTTCAGTGTCTCTTGTCTGTCACCCTTTTTGTATACTGGGACCACATTCGCCGTCTTCCATATTTCTGGTAGGTCTCCCGTTTCCAGTGACCTACTATACACTATGGAGAGTGGCAAGCAAAGTGCTCCTGCACACTCTTTCAATACCCATGGTGATATTCCGTCCGGCCCAACAGCTTTTCTCACATCCAGCTCCAATAGGTGCTTCTTGACCTCATCTTTTGTAATTTCGAACCCTTCGAAGGTCGCCTGGTTTGCTGCCACCTCTCCTAGCGCCGTGACCTCTCCTTGTTCTATTGTAAAGACCTCCTGGAACCTTTTGTTGAGTTCTTCACACACCTCTTTGTCATTCTCTGTGTACCTGTCCTCGCCCACCCTAAGTTTCATCACCTGTTCCTTCACTGTTGTCTTCCTCCTGATGTGACTGTGTAGTAGCTTTGGTTCGGTCTTGGCTTTATTAGCTATATCATTTTCATACCTTTTCTCAGCTGCTCTTCTCACACTAACATACTCGTTCCTGGTTCTCTGGTATCTCTCTCCACTTTCTGGTGTTCTATTATTACGGAAGTTCCTCCATGCCCTTTTGTTCAGCTCCTTTGCTTTCATACATTCCCTATTAAACCACGGATTCTTCCTTTGCTTCTCGTTTTTTTCCTGTTGGGCCGGGATAAACCTGCTTACAGCCTCCTGACATTTTTGGGTGACATAGTCCATCATGTCTTGTACGGACTTGGTTCTGAGTTCTGTGTCCCATTGTATATCCTTAAGGAATTTATTCATCTCCTCATAGTTTCCCTTTCGGTACGCCAGCCCTTTGTTTCCCAGTTCTTTTTTGGGGGGAGATAATGTGTATGTGTGTGCGCGCGCGTGTGGAAAAAATCAGTTGATTGATTGACAGTTGAGAAACGGGAGCAAAGAGCCAGAGCTCAACCCACGCAAGCACAACTAGGTAAATACACTAGGCACCAGTCTTCAGTTAGGGATAAGTTTAATATACACTTTTTCCCTTGATTGGCCAATTAAGTAGATTGAGTCATAAACAATTCCTTGTTTACAGCTGTTGATTGTTACGCCTTGGGCAACGACCAATTAAATAGTAAGAAACTGTTAATTAGCAGTTATCTTTATCCATAAATATTATATATATTATATTTATCCTGTTTTCAATCTCAGTAAAATCTTATCAAGTCTTAACAAAGTTGAGCAATATTGATCAAGTATCAATTGATCTCTTGCATGGCTATAATCATGTAATAATATTTACTTCAAGATAACTAATGTAATTAATCCCTAATATGAGGCTAATGACAAATAACTAGTAACTATCGTTGTTGCAGTTACTTGAAACGTATTATACAGTTACTTTACAATAACTATTTAGAGAGCTAGACTAGACTATGTTTAACAAGATCAAGCAGATTTTGCGAGCCAGCTGAACCCGGATTCACGAAGCAGTTACTCAAACACTTACGAACCTGTACATCTTATTTCAATCTTTGGCGGCTTTGTTTACAATTATTAAACAGTTAATGAGCTGGGAAGCACCAGGAGGCTGTTTATAACAATAACAACAGTTGAATGGCAAGTTTTCATGCTTGTAAACTGTTTAATAAATGTAACCAAAGCCGTCAAAGATTGAGGAAAGATGTACACGTTATTAAGTACTTGCGTAACTGCTTCGTGAATCTGGCCCCAAAATACAGTAATTGTTAAACAGAGAGTAATCGCACTGACATGACTGCATCAGTGAGGACATCCTTAGGGGCTGTGAGGTGGATTCGAACCTATGTGCTGAGAGTTCCCACACACACGCTCTAAACAATTAGACCACAACATGGTCAAAAGAATTGCAACCTCGGGTACTACGGCACCCACGAGGATTCCTTGAGACTTCCACTGAAGCCGAGGCCGAGTTTCACACAACTCCAAACCCCCCCCCCCCCTTTCCCCTATGTACTCTGGCCCTGTCAACTAAGAACATAAGAACAAAAGAACAAAGGTAACTGCAGAAGGCCTATTGGCCCATACGAGGCAGCTCCTATTTATAACCACCCAATCCCACTCATATACATGTCCAACCCAAGCTTGAAACAATCGAGGGACCCCACCTCTACCACGCTACGCGGTAATTGGTTCCACAAATCAACAATCCTGTTACCAAACCAGTATTTACCCAGGTCTTTCCTTAATGTCAGGTGACATGATGGTGTACAAGTAGAAGAAGGGGCATAACATAAGAACCATTATGTTATTAAGAATTACTCTCTGTGTGAACCATTGAAGTAATCAAAGCAAACAGAGAATTATACTTTATTACTCAATTATAACTTTATCATAATTTATTTGTTAATTGTTGCAAGTCAATTTAATCCCTTCATGAGACAATAGAGGTCATGGGGAAATCAGAATATATTTCTTAACTTCTAAATTTAATCAGTTCATAACGAAGTGTTTTGTTTTTCTTATTAAAGTGTTGAATTCATCCTTATGTTGCTGTTGTGACTTATGGTAATTATTGACCATTATTATATATTAATCAATAATATAAGTATCTCCCATGACAAGTGTTTGGTCCTGCTGGAAGGTGGACAAGTGTTTGGTCCTACTGGAAGGTGGACAAGTGTTTGGTCCTGCTGGAAGGTGGACAAGTGTTTGGTCCTACTGGAAGGTGGACAAGTGTTTGGTCCTGCTGGAAGGTGGACAAGTGTTTGGTCCTGCTGGAAGGTGGACAAGTGTTTGGTCCTACTGGAAGGTGGACAAGTGTTTGGTCCTGCTGGAAGGTGGACAAGTGTTTGGTCCTGCTGGAAGGTGGACAAGTGTTTGGTCCTACTGGAAGGTGGACAAGTGTTTGGTCCTGCTGGAAGGTGGACAAGTGTTTGGTCCTACTGGAAGGTTGACAAGTGTTTGGTCCTACTGGAAGGTGGACAAGTGTTTGGTCCTGCTGGAAGGTGGACAAGTGTTTGGTCCTACTGGAAGGTTGACAAGTGTTTGGTCCTACTGGAAGGTGGACAAGTGTTTGGTCCTGCTGGAAGGTGGACAAGTGTTTGGTCCTGCTGGAAGGTGGACAAGTGTTTGGTCCTGCTGGAAGGTGGACAAGTGTTTGGTCCTGCTGGAAGGTGGACAAGTGTTTGGTCCTGCTGGAAGGTGGACAAGTGTTTGGTCCTACTGGAAGGTTGACAAGTGTTTGGTCCTGCTGGAAGGTGGACAAGTGTTTGGTCCTACTGGAAGGTGGACAAGTGTTTGGTCCTGCTGGAAGGTGGACAAGTGTTTGGTCCTGCTGGAAGGTTGACAAGTGTTTGGTCCTGCTGGAAGGTTGACAAGTGTTTTGTCCTACTGGAATGTGGACAAGTGTTTGGTCCTGCTGGAAGGTTGACAAGTGTTTTGTCCTGCTGGAAGGTTGACAAGTGTTTGGTCCTGCTGGAAGGTTGACAAGTGTTTTGTCCTGCTGGAAGGTTGACAAGTGTTTGGTCCTGCTGGAAGGTTGACAAGTGTTTGGTCCTGCTGGAAGGTTGACAAGTGTTTTGTCCTACTGGAAGGTGGACAAGTGTTTGGTCCTGCTGGAAGGTGGACAAGTGTTTGGTCCTGCTGGAAGGTGGACAAGTGTTTGGTCCTGCTGGAAGGTGGACAAGTGTTTTGTCCTACTGGAAGGTGGACAAGTGTTTTGTCCTACTGGAAGGTGGACAAGTGTTTTGTCCTGCTGGAAGGTGGACAAGTGTTTTGTCCTGCTGGAAGGTGGACAAGTGTTTTGTCCTGCTGGAAGGTGGACAAGTGTTTGGTCCTACTGGAAGGTGGACAAATATCTGAGGAAATTCACCGGGACCAACAATTAGTAATTCGTTCATTGATAGAATTACTTTCAGCTTCAAAGTAATAACTGAAAATTGGTATATTGAGAGCGGAGAGTTAAAATGTTAATATTAGTACACAGAGTAAAGGGTCTCGAATCTCCTTTGTATGGATACCTTCACACATAAATATAACCCATCATAATGAGACAGACATTACAGCCAAACTAGCGTGCAACAAAGATGAAGTTGAATTAGGTCTAGGTATCCCCATCTCTGCTGTCAAAACTGTATTGGTCCAAACACTCAGGTCTGATAGGAAAGAAATTACTGACTCCCAACGACCTGAAAGTACTAGTATAAAAAGCTATGATTTGTTCAGATCTGAAACCTATATCTATGGCCTGCACAAAACGTCCACCAGACTGTGCGACACAGTGGTTGCAAGGATCAGGTTGGGTTACCGTTACCTGTGGCAGGTGGCTGCAGGTGACGGATCTCCCAATCCTGAGCACTCCAGTTGCAAACTCTGTGAGCAGGAACTACGGCACGATCTCCCACACTACATCACCGAATGCCCAGTGATTAGAACTTTCAGACCAGTTGGCATGAGGTACCTGGAGCTTTGCAATTACTTTATTCACTCTCGTATTCTTGAAGATATCCTCACAGTATACCCAAAATTTGCCAGTGCAGGCTACTAAACATATGGCCCTGTATGACTAACCGTCCTGCGAGATGGGGACTTGTATTACCACTGCTACCTTATTCAATCTTGTGTTGATGATATCCTCAAAATGCATCCGAAATCTGCCAGTGCAGACTGCTTATCACATTCCTCTGTATGACTAACCATCCTGTGTGATGGGGATTTTTTAGCATCACCTAGTTAGCTTTTTTGACACACTGTACTCCACTTCATATAGTCTAGGGCAGCTGCACTAATGCAGATGTACCTCATGTATTAATAAAAAAAAGGTGCAGCGTTGTGTATTACTAAGACTAAGCGACAGTATTGTCAACCAATGTTAAGAGTGTCCACAGTTTCAGGGATCAATAATGATCACAATCTCCAGGAATTACTGATCTGAAATATTTAACTCACTATGGGGGACCATTCGTAATCTCACCTCTTGTTCCTACTATCTTGGGGAGTGTCTTACATAATGTTGTGTCTTGGGAATAGGGAGGAAATAGGGAAAGCACAATAGGGGGGAATCTTACCAGGAAATTACCTAGTGCGGGACTCGTGGTACTGGGAGTGGTCGGTACCAGAGCTCTCGTTTGTCTTTGATATTACTGAAGGATAGTTGATGGAGATAGAAAAAACTAAATGTCTCATGGTATATAGCTTATGCAACACAGCTTATGCAACACAGCTTATGCAACACAGCTTATGCAACACAGCTTATGCAACACAGCTTATGCAACACAGCTTATGCAACATAGCTTATGCAACATAGCTTATGCAACACAACTTATACAACATAGCTTATGCAACACAGCTTATGCAACACAGCTTATTCAACACAGCTTATGCAACACAGCTTATGCAACACAGCTTATGCAACACAGCTTATGCAACACAGCTTATTCAACACACCTTATGCAACACAGCTTATGCAACACAGCTTATACAACACAGCTTATGCAACACAGCTTATACAACACAGCTTATGCAACACAGCTTATGCAACACAGCTTATGCAACACAGCTTATGCAACACAGCTTATGCAACACAGCTTATGCAACACAGCTTATGCAACACAGCTTATGCAACACAGCTTATTCAACAC
The DNA here is from genome assembly GCF_040958095.1 of Procambarus clarkii. NCBI lineage: Eukaryota > Metazoa > Arthropoda > Malacostraca > Decapoda > Cambaridae > Procambarus > Procambarus clarkii. Next base: position 14,730,795 of record NC_091167.1, read on the forward strand.
AGGTTATTCAACACAGCTTATGCAACACAGCTTATGCAACACAGCTTATGCAACACAGCTTATACAACACAGCTTATACAACATAGCTTATACAACATAGCTTATGCAACACAGCTTATGCAACACACCTTATGCAACACAGCTTATGCAACACAGCTTATGCAACACAGCTTATACAACACAGCTTATGCAATACAACTTATACAACACAGCTTATACAACATAGCTTATACAACATAGCTTATGCAACACAGCTTATACAACACAGCTTATACAATATAGCTTATGTAACACAGCTTATGCAACACAGCTTATGCAACACAGGTTATGCAACACAGCTTATGCAACACAACTTATGCAACACAGCTTACACAACACAGCTTATGCAACACAGCTTATGCAACACAACTTATACAACACAGCTTATACAACATAGCTTATACAACATAGCTTATGCAACACAGGTTATGCAACACAGCTTATGCAACACGACTTATGCAACACAGCTTACACAACACAGCTTATGCAACACAGCTTATGCAACACAACTTATGCAACACAACTTATACAACACAGCTTATACAACATAGCTTATACAACATAGCTTATACAACATAGCTTATGCAACACAGCTTATGCAACACGACTTATGCAACACAGCTTACACAACACAGCTTATGCAACACAGCTTACACAACACGACTTATGCAACACAGCTTACACAACACAGCTTACACAACACAGCTTATGCAACACAGCTTATGCAACACAACTTATGCAACACAACTTATGCAACACAACTTATACAACACAGCTTATACAACATAGCTTATGCAACACAGCTTATGTAACACAGCTTACGCAACACAGCTTATACAACATAGCTTATGCAACACAGCTTACACAACACGACTTATGCAACACAGCTTACACAACACAGCTTACACAACACAGCTTATGCAACACAGCTTATGCAACACAACTTATGCAACACAACTTATGCAACACAGCTTATGCAACACGACTTATGCAACACAGCTTACACAACACAGCTTATGCAACACAGCTTATACAACACAGCTTATGCAACACAGCTTATGCAACACAACTTATACAACACAGCTTATACAACATAGCTTATGCAACACAGCTTATGCAACACAGCTTACGCAACACAGCTTATACAACATAGCTTATGCAACACAGCTTATGTAACACAGCTTACGCAACACAGCTTATACAACATAGCTTATGCAACACAGCTTATGTAACACAGCTTATGCAACACAGCTTATGCAACACAGCTTATACAACATAGCTTATTCAACACAACTTATGCAACACAGCTTATGCAACACAGCTTATACATCATAGCTTATGCAACACAGCTTATGCAACACAGCTTAAGCAACACAGCTTATACAACATAGCTTATGCAACACAGCTTATGTAACACAGCTTACGCAACACAGCTTATACAACACAGCTTATGCAACACAGCTTATGCAACACAGCTTATACAACATAGCTTATACAACATAGCTTATGCAACACAGCTTATGCAACACAGCTTATGCAACACAGCTTATGCAATATAGCTTATACAACATAGCTTATGCAACACAGCTTATGCAACATAGCTTATACAACATAGCTTATACAACATAGCTTATGCAACACAGCTTATGCAACACAGCTTATGCAACACAGCTTATACAACACAGCTTATGCAACACAGCTTATACAACACAGCTTATGCAACACAGCTTATGCAACACAGCTTATGCAACACAGCTTATGCAACACAACTTATGCAACACAGCTTACACAACACAGCTTATGCAACACAGCTTATGCAACACAGCTTACGCAACACAGGTTATGCAACACAGGTTATGCAACACAGCTTATGCAACACAGCTTATGCAACACAGCTTATGCAACACAGCTTATGCAACACAGCTTATACAACATAGCTTATGCAACACAGCTTATACAACACAGCTTATGCAACACAGCTCCAGGCTGAGAGTTTAACATTACAGATTATATATAATAGAGGTAACCCCCCCCCCTCTTGCTTCCCTTCAATTAAGGGTATATGGGCAATACTACCCATTAACTCTTATACCCTTCTTGCTGCAGCCTTGATGGGCACGACCTCACCCCCTCCCCCCCTCTCGTCCCACAGACATGTGTCGTCCCACAGACATGTGTCGTCCCACAGACATGTGTCGTCCCACAGACATGTGTCGTCCCACAGACATGTGTCGTCCCCACAGACATGTGTCGTCCCTCAGACATGTGTCGTAACACAGACATGTGTCGTCCCACAGACATGTGTCGTAACTCAGACATGTGTCGTCCCTCAGACATGTGTCGTCCCACAGACATGTGTCGTCCCACAGGCATGTGTCGCCCCACAGACATGTGTCGCCCCACAGACATGTGTCGCCCCACAGACATGTGTCGTAACTCAGACATGTGTCGTCCGTCAGACATGTGTCATCCCACAGACATGTGTCGTCCCACAGGCATGTGTCGCCCCACAGACATGTGTCGTCCCTCAGACATGTGTCGTCCCTCAGACATGTGTCGTCCCACAGGCATGTGTCGCCCCACAGACATGTGTCGTCCCTCAGACATGTGTCGTCCCTCAGACATGTGTCGTCCCACAGGCATGTGTCGCCCCACAGACATGTGTCGTCCCTCAGACATGTGTCGTAACTCAGACATGTGTCGTAACTCAGACATGTGTCGTCCCACAGACATGTGTTGTAACTCAGACATGTGTCGTCCCACAGACATGTGTCGTAACTCAGACATGTGTCGTAACTCAGACATGTGTCGTCCCACAGACATGTGTCGTAACTCAGACATGTGTCGTCCCTCAGACATATGTCGTCCCACAGACATGTGTCGTCCCTCAGACATGTGTCGTCCCTCAGACATGTGTCGTCCCACAGACACGTGTCGTAACTCAGACATGTGTCGTCCCACAGACATGTGTCGTAACTCAGACATGTGTCGTCCCTCAGACATGTGTCGTCCCACAGACATGTGTCGTTCCACAGACATGTGTCGTCCCTCAGACATGTGTCGTCCCACAGACATGTGTCGTCCCACAGATATGTGTCGTCCCACAGACACGTGTCGTAACTCAGACATGTGTCGTCCCACAGACATGTGTCGTCCCTCAGACATGTGTCGTCCCACAGACATGTGTCGTCCCTCAGACATGTGTCGTCCCACAGACATGTGTCGTCCCTCAGACATGTGTCGTCCCACAGACATGTGTCGTCCCTCAGACATGTGTCGTCCCTCAGACATGTGTCGCCCCACAGACATGTGTCGTCCCTCAGACATGTGTCGTCCCTCAGACATGTGTCGCCCCACAGACATGTGTCGTCCCTCAGACATGTGTCGTCCCTCAGACATGTGTCGCCCCACAGACATGTGTCGCCCCTCAGACATGTGTCGCCCCTCAGACATGTGTCGTCCCTCAGAGTGACGCTACAGAGCCGTAAACAACAGTACACAAGACTGAAGTGATGGATGAGACGGAAGCCCACATATATCACTAAGACCTCTATATATCTTGGCCAGGATTCGAACCCTTGGCATCCAGGATCACCTCTAAACGGACACAGTACCGTGACCTCCGCACCGTTGGTCATCTAAATTGATCACCATTTAAGTCTGACCAAACGTACAGGTTCCGTCTGCTCCACCGAAATGTAAAGGAACTAATTCACAGTCAATGATCAATTAGTATAGTTAGTTTAGTTCAATTATTATGCACCCCATACCCATCTTGTGGGCGGTAGTGGAAAGGGTTACAGAGGCACATAATGGGCTCAGGGACTGAACCCCACAATTCATTTAGCTAAGCAAGTTACAATCTTGATGAGCTAGTTACAAAATTCAGTATAAGTCGTCACATCAACAATGGGTTCGAGATCGACCACAAGTACAGTTTCTAAATTAAGCAACTGACATGTGGAGAGCTTGTGTCACAATTGATATGTTTGTCCTGCACACCGCCCCCCATCCAGTGGGCAGCGGTGGATAGGTTACACCGCCCCCCATCCAGTGGGCAGCGGTGGATAGGTTACAGTCACTTACTTACTACCTACAGTTAGCAAACTGGGGATATTTGGCTAAAATTTCTGGTAGCAGATCATTTTGAATGAAATATTTACACATCGCTGGAACATTGGTTATAGAATTGTCTCTAAATTCACGTATCTTTTCGCACTCCATCACATAGTGACGGAGGGTGTGCGAATAATTTTGTTGACACAGTTTACATTTGGTCAGGTCTACATCAGCAGATTATGAGAATTCCCAGAGATACTTGTAACCGAGTCTAAGCCGAGCAGTAGTAACATCTAGAAGTCTGCTGATTTTATTGGATGATCCATAGATGTGTGGCTCCTCTTGCATGATAGTATGATGATAGATGGAATTACTGGTGTCGATTTCACTTTGCCTCAGATCTACAAGATCTTGTTGAAGTTCTCGGTGTACTGCTGCTCTCAGATTGCTCATTGACAATCCAAGGTTACACTCAACGGCTCTTTTAAAGGCAGATTCTTTGGCTAACTTATCAGCTCTATCATGCATTCGGAGGCCAACAAGAGATGGAGACCACATAAAATGGACTCTGTTACCACCATTAATAATTTTGTTGTATTTGTGTATAGCTTCGGACACGAGCATGTTACAGTTATGCCTTAAAGAGTTGAGAGCAATTAAGGATGATAAGGAGTCACTTACAATTAATGTATTAAGTTTGGAGACTTGTACACATTTCAGTGCAAGGATCAAGGCAAATAGTTCGGTGTGAAGGGTAGAGGCCCAGTTGTTTATACGGACTCCCCACTCAAAATATAAGCCATTGCCCATTGTCAGGACAACTGCACCCGTGGGGCGGTGTAGGGAACCATGAGTGTATATGATTTGAGAGAGAGAATGCTCTGTGGACAGAGCATCAATATGTTCTTTATGTTCTTATGTTCTTATGTTCATTATGTTCTTAAGTCAGAGTGGGGAAATGTTGTAGGTGGAGTGCCTCAAGGCTCTGTCCTGGGACCTCTGTTGTTTATAATATATATAAATGATTTAGATTCAGGTTTGAGTAGCAACATTTGCAAATTTGCCGATGATACGAAAATCGGTAGGGAAATTAATTCGGAGGAGGACTCACTATCACTTCAAGTTGATCTAGATAGGGTTTTGAAATGGTCAAAGGATTGGCAGATGCAGTTTAATGCTGATAAATGTAAAGTTCTGAGGTTTGGTAATGATGATAGAGTTACAAGATACGAGCTAGATGGTGTTGAGATTGCGAAGTCGGATTGCGAAAGGGATCTGGGAGTTATGATTAGTAAGAATTTAAAACAAAAGGATCAATGCAAAGGATCAAAACGTAGTATACCATACAAATTGAATAGATCGAATACTAATGACTCAAAGTGGATAACAAAGAATTTGAAGAACCTTATAGGTAAAAAGAGAGCTTGGTACAAAAGGATTAAAAATGGGGAGGTCACTTTAGAACAGGAATTCGTACAACTGGTTAGAAATGTTAAAAAAGAGATAAGGAAAGCAAAAAGAAACTATGAAGTTCGCATAGCAGGGCAAGCAAAGACAAATCCTAAAGGGTTTTTTCAGTTATATCGTACTAAGACTAGGGAAAGGATAGGTCCATTAATAACTGAGACAGGTCAAATAACAGATAGTGATGAAGAGATGAGTAGTATTTTTAATAAATATTTTGTATCTGTATTTACTAAAGAGGAATTTAACAATATGCCTTCAGCCGAACAAGTCTATGTGGGTGGGGACGAGGACAGGTTGACGAGTTTAGCAGTTACCAGGGAGGATGTTCTTAAACAAATAGTAAAACTCAAACCAAACAAATCCCCAGGGCCGGATGAAGTGTTTGCCAGGGTGCTTAAAGAATGCAAAGAGGAGCTTTGTGACTCACTGTCAACCATATTTAATAAATCAATAGAGTCAGGCAGAGTGCCAGAGTTTTGGAATGTTGCTAATGTGATACCAGTTTTTAAGAAAGGAGATAGATCACTTGCGTCTAACTATCGACCAATTAGCCTAACGTCTATTGTGGGAAAGTTACTCGAATCTATAATAGCAAATAAAATTCGTCTTCATCTTGAAAAACATAAATTAATAATTGAGTCGCAGCATGGTTTTGTAAATGGCCGTTCATGTTTAACAAATTTGTTATATTTTTATTCTAGCATAGTTGAGGCAGTTGTTAGTGGTATATGCATGAATGTTCGTAATAAGGCGAATAGGACACTGGGATTTATTAATGGAAGCGTTAGTAACAAGACACCTGGTGTGGTTCTTAAGCTATATCTTGCTCTGGTTAGGCCCCATTTAGTGAGAGATTGTGTTAGCTGGAGCTCCGATTCTAATAACATTATTATTGCAATAATGGAAGGATTAGTAAAAGATTTGGTGAGTCTGGTTGGAGCTCTGAGAGCAGAGATGGATTCCCTGCGGGAGGAGGTACGACGGCTACGACTTCGGGAGGAAACGAAGGACGAGGCCAGTGTTGACGGGACCTCATTAAGAAGGACTGACGAGACCAGTATTAAGAAGTCCTCGTCTTGGCAAGTTGTGAAAGACAGGGGTCTTAAGAAGACCTTGGCAAAACCGACAACTAATAGCCTGCACCTAAGGACTTTTAACGCATTTGACGTATTAGAGGACGAGTGCTGTGTTGAACCTGTTGTTCAACGAGGTGGCAAAGACAAAGTAACGAGGAGCATTGAAGCGCAGGTCCCTCAAACTGCTCGAAAGGAAAAGGGAGAATCGAAGCGAATATTGGTTGTGGGAGATTCCCAGGTGAGGTATTTAGACAGAACGTTTTGTGCCAGAGATAGGGGGAACAGATTAAGGGTTTGCTATCCGGGAGCTGGAATTGGTGATATTGTTGGAAACATGAATGATATTATGACAGGAAATGGAAACAAACCCATTATTTGTATTAGTGCAGGGGGTAATGATGTTGGACGAGTTAGGAGTGAGGAACTAATACAGAGATTCAGGACAGCCATTGAATTAGTTAGGAGCAAGGGAGGAATCCCGATCATATGTGGCATTCTTCCAAGAAAGGGAGTAGGAAATGAATGGATATCGAGGGCACTTGGTGTCAATTGCCGGCTGGAAAGATATTGCAAATCAAATGCAAAATCTTTCATAGACAACTGGGAACACTTCTATGGAAGAAATGGAATGTATGCTCGTGATGGGGTGCATCTATCGAGAGCTGGGGTTGTTGCTGTTGCGAACTCGTTGGAAGAAGTGGTTAGAGGTGTTTGTTTGGGTTTAAACTGTTAGCTGATAGAGGTATGGGAATTGATTTGGAGGAAGGAGATAATAAAAGTACGTGTTTGTGGGAGAAAGGAATTGGCAAAATGATCAGGGAAAGAGAAGGACCTCAAAATAACAATTCACTTAGGGTATATTACACTAACAGTAGAAGTCTAAGAAATATAATTAACGAATTAAATGCTCTTGTCTGCACAGAAAAAATAGATATTATTGCACTTACCGAAACGTGGATGAATGTAGAAAATAGAGAACTATTAGCTGAATATCAAATAAATGGATTTAAACTATTTCACACAGATAGATATATTAGACGAGGAGGGGGAGTAGACATATATGTTAGGAACAATTTGAAATGTAGTCTCAAAGAGGGAATCAAAACTGAGCCACACACAGAAACTATTTGGAAAGAATTATACGAAAAAGCAAATAATATTATAATAGGAGTTATATATAGGCCACCAAATTTAGACAGAATGGAAGCAAAGCATCTATGGGATGAAATATCTAGGGCATCTAGATCTAAGAGTATTTACGTCATGGGTGACTTTAATTTTAGTGGAATAAACTGGTTGAACAAAACAGGGAATAGTGAAGCAGAAGATTTTCTAGAATTAATTGACGATTGCTTTCTTACGCAACACATTAAGGAACCAACACGGGAAAATAATATTTTAGATTTAGTGTTAACTAACAGGGAAACACAAATTAATGACATCGAAATAGGGAGTGAGCTAGGGAACAGTGATCACAAAGAAATCAGATTTAGCATAGACTGGAATAGACCTGTAGGAGAAAATTCTGTTAAAGTGCCAGATTTTCGAAAAGCTGATTTTAATAGCCTTAGAAATTTTTTGGGTCAAATTGATTGGAAAGTCTTGGGTATGGGGTGGGGGCCGGTCTTGGAGCGAGACATGAACCCAGCGATAGGTGACGTAAATGGGGATTTCGATGTGGATTCAATATATAACTTATTTAAGAATATTCTAAACGAAGCACAGGAACGTAGTATACCATACAAATTGAATAGATCGAATACCAATGACCCAAAGTGGATAACAAAGAATTTGAAGAACCTTATAGGTAAAAAGAGAGCTTGGTACAAAAGGATTAAAAATGGGGAGGTCACTTTAGAACAGGAATTCGTTCAACTGGTTAGAAATGTTAAAAAAGAGATAAGGAAAGCAAAAAGAAACTATGAAGTTCGCATAGCAGGGCAAGCAAAGACAAATCCTAAAGGGTTTTTTCAGTTATATCGTACTAAGACTAGGGAAAGGATAGGTCCATTAAAAATTGAGACAGGTCAAATAACAGATAGTGATGAAGAGATGAGTAGTATTTTTAATAAATATTTTGTATCTGTATTTACTAAAGAGGAACTTAACAATATGCCTTCAGCCGAACAAGTCTATGTGGGTGGGGACGAGGACAGGTTGACGAGTTTAACAGTTACCAGGGAGGATGTTCTTAAACAAATAGTAAAACTCAAACCAAACAAATCCCCAGGGCCGGATGAAGTGTTTGCCAGGGTGCTTAAAGAATGCAAAGAGGAGCTTTGCGACCCACTGTCTACCATATTTAATAAATCAATAGTCAGGCAGAGTGCCAGAGTTTTGGAAAGTTGCTAATGTGATACCAGTTTTTAAGAAAGGAGATAGATCACTTGCGTCTAACTATCGACCAATTAGCCTAACGTCTATTGTGGGAAAGTTACTCGAATCTATAATAGCAAATAAAATTCGTCTTCATCTTGAAAAACATAAATTAATAATTGAGTCGCAACATGGTTTTATAAATGGCCGTTCATGTTTAACAAATTTGTTATCTTTTTATTCTAGCATAGTTGAGGCAGTTGATAGTGGTAAGGATTGTGATGTTGTGTACCTTGACTTTAGCAAAGCTTTTGATACAGTGCCACATGAAAGACTGATTAAAAAGTTAGAGTCTCATGGTATTGGGGGTGCTATATTAATCTGGATTAGGGCATGGCTATACCAAATGTGTCAATATTTCATTCAAAATGATCTGCTAGCAGAAATTTTAGCCAAATATCCCCAGTTTGCTAACTGTAGGTAGTAACTAAGTGATTGTAACCTATCCACCGCTGCCCACTGGATGGGGGGCGGTGTGCAGGACAAACATATCAATTGTGACACTAGCTCTCCACATGTCAGTTGCTTAATTTAGAAACTGTACTTGTGGTCGATCTCGAACCCATTGTTGATGTGACGACTTATACTGAATTTTGTAACTAGCTCATCAAGATTGTAACTTGCTTAGCTAAATGAATTGTGGGGTTCAGTCCCTGAGCCCATTATGTGCCTCTGTAACCCTTTCCACTACCGCCCACAAGATGGACATGGGGTGCATAATAAATGAACTAAACTAACTCCTCACTATAGAAGAATGTGAAATATGAGAGAAGGGGATTGTGGGAGCATTTACTATCACCAAATGCCCCTGTTCACCTAGTAATAAGTATAGCTACGGGGTGTACCTTAGCTATACATACCCCTTTTCAATTTATTTTGTTTGGTTTTATTTTGAAATTAAATCTGGGTGAGACATGAAAGAAAAATGTGCTGCACAAATGATCTTAGGTAAGGATAAGAGTTAAAAAAAAATCAATAACTTTTCTCATTGAATACTTAAACCTGTAGTTATGATCATATTTATTTATTCAATCATTTATTTATATACAAGAAAGTACATTGAGTTTGTGAGGATACATAGCATGATGTTTACGATCTTGTAAAGCCACTAGTACGCGCAGCGTTTCGGGCAGGTCCTTAATCTAACAGATAATTTTAAGTAGGTAAATTCTAGCAGAATTTATAAAATAAATAATAGGTACACTGCAAGAAAAAAAATGAGATAAGAGAGATTAGTAGGTATATTAGAGTAGATAAATGGACTATTATGGCCTGTTAAAAAAAGAGAGAGAAGGAAGTAAGGGTCCAAGACCTTTTCCTGTTACACAATTTGGCTGTGTGTAACAATAAGTAATTATGAAAACAAGGGAAGACTATGTGGCAGTAAGGCAGTGAAGTGAGGCAGCTACTTATTTGAGGAATGCTTATTTTATTTTATTTACCTTATAAGCTGAGGCAACTTATTTTATTTAAGGAATGCTCAGCTGATTCCTCCACATTTAGCACGAAACAAATTTGTGTCCAAGACCTCTTCCTGTTACACAATTTGGCTGTGTAACAATAATTATCAACAAAAAGGCACCAAGCCGGGAAGGCTATTGTGACGATAATCTCTTTCAAGAGAGATTGAGCCTGCTCTTCCCTATATCATTCACGTCATTTTACAAGTACAAGATACTATATTGAAGATACGTCCACCAGTATCGCCAAACGTTTTGCCCAGGAAGCAAAGCGTACCTTGCACCACCCGACACGCCGGCCCTGAGCAAACGAGCAAACTACCCATTCTCCGCCAGCCTGCTCCTGATTGGCTGGTGTATCGCCGACCGCACCTGCACTCACGCCCCCTACCTGAGTCGACGTCTGGGCCAGCTCACGCCGTATTCCTCAGAATATCTCTGTGCTCTTTGAAGTTGACATCTCTCTCTGGTAGACTAAGCCCTGGCTGTCGTGTACTAAGGGAGGTGGCAGCTTTAGCCAGTATTCTCAGCACCTGATTATTATTATTACTGTCTTGCACTTCATTTTATTTTAGAGTAAATTTTACATTCATTAATTATTCATGTTGTTTTGTTTGTTGACTTGTTTTGAATTTTACGTAAGCCAAGGGATTGTCTTTGTTCATATCTTGTTTTCTAAAGTAATTAAAATTTCATTGTTTATATTTTGTGTTTTGCGTGTCTTCCCTTTACCCTACCACAGACAAACAGGCAAGCAGTCTCTTTTTTTTCTGTAAATGTGACCAGGCATTGCCACCTGCCATTGGAGGACTGCCGAACATCAACACTCCAACACTTTACCGTCACACTATGTAGCAGCATTGTGTATAATAATAAACCAAATTTTTTAACAGATAATGCACCTGTAGCGAGTACAAACAGTATACTCACTACAGTCTCTAATTAGCTTAATGGCATAACTAATTAGTACTAACTACACAAGCTATAATCCTATCCCTGTGTACAGGTAACATTCCTCCTATCCTAGTGGAGGAAGCTGAGGTATAGTCACCAAATATAAGCAAACGATATGAAAATAGCCAACAGTACAATTTCCAGTCAAGAATGTAGCACTCGGCGTAGGCAGTTCTAATCGTCTCCAAGACGCTACAGCTTCGACACAGAACAGGCAGCAGACTACGACCGCATCCAGCTACAACGCTCTTCTAGATGTTACCACTGCTAGGCTTAGGCTCGGCTACAAGTACCTCTGGGAGTTTGTAACATCTGCTGATGTAGATTTGACTAAATGTAAACTCTGTCAGCAGAACTATTCGCATACTTTGCATCATTATATAATGGAATGTGAAAAAATCGCGGAATTTAGAGATAACACCATCAATATTGTCCAAGAAATGTGTAAGTACTTCATTCATAATGATGTGCTGCCCGAAATCTTAGCGAAGTATCCAAAATTTGCTTACTGTAGGTAATGCATGCACATGACTGTAAAGCTGCCGCCCAGTTGGGTGGGTGTAGAGCACATGATTGTAAAGCTGCCGCCCAGTTGGGTGGGTGTAGAGCACATGATTGTAAAGCTGCCGCCCAGTTGGGTGGGTGTAGAGCACATGACTGTAAAGCTGCCGCCCAGTTGGGTGGGTGTAGAGCACATGATTGTAAAGCTGCCGCCCAGTTGGGTGGGTGTAGAGCACATGACTGTAAAGCTGCCGCCCAGTTGGGTGGGTGTAGAGCACATGACTGTAAAGCTGCCGCCCAGTTGGGTGGGTGTGGAGCACATGACTGTAAAGCTGCCGCTCAGTTGGGTGGGTGTAGAGCACATGACTGTAAAGCTGCCGCCCAGTTGGGTGGGTGTGGAGCACATGACTGTAAAGCTGCCGCCCAGTTGGGTGGGTGTGGAGCAAGACTAGTAACTGTGTGACTCATCATAGATGTAAAGTGCCTTGTATAGTGACTGTTGTGAGCCTCTTGTTGAATCACTTGTGACACAACGATTATTGATGTGTGTACTTGTGTGGGTGATTAAATATGTATGTGTATGTATATATGTATACGTATATATATATGTACATGTATGTATGAGAGTGTGTACATGTGTATACAACATTAATAATTTTGTAACTAGCGTCAAACATTGTTATTTGCTTAGCTAAACGAACTAGAGGGTTCAGTTCCTGAACCGATTATGTGCCTCTGTAATCCTTTACACCACCGCCCACGGGATGGGTATGGGGTGCATAATAAAGAAAGAAATTGAATTGCTCTCCCACATAGAGCTCCGCGACTCCGGCCACACTCAGCTCTCTGCTCTGCTCCAAGCTCCGTCTCAACGTCTACGACACTGCTGTATCTAAGACAACTAAATAAATATGAAACTCACTAAACACTGTGTATCTAATCTACTCAACAACGTAACATAATCGTACGTTACACACCTGTCAGAAAAACAAATCCTGTCAGCTGTAAAAATATTGATCCAGTTATTTAAATAAAAAAAATATAATGAAACAAATATTTATGGGTTGTTTATCCTATTTTTTCTGATGTATATCCAAAGATGTGAAAAATTGAGACACTGCACAATTTAATGATTCACAAAAATATTAATAACATTGTTGTCTTCTTTTTATCTTCTAGTGTGAGGTGTTTGGTCAACATTACTTATCAATATGAGATCTTAATGATCCATGGTTAACATTTATGATTTAATAGGGATAATACTTGTAATAATAATAATACAAGCTATAATTTAAATCCTTTATTACTGATTTCTTTTCATTAACAAGCTTAGGTATACACAACAATGTGCTGCTTCACTATTCTATATGAAAGATTATAGTGTAGATCATAAACCAGCTACAAGTGTCGGAAAATCCGACACCATTTAATAATCATACAGATAATAGCTGTAGTGTATAAACAAGTTAACCATAGAAAACGTAACTTGTAGTGGAATTACCGTCTAAAGAAAACGGGATATCATCACCACATACTATTATATTCACCACCTATTATGGTGGGAATTATTCTTAAATACATTAGTCTTTGGACTTTACCATCATAAAAACATCTCATATAAATTAACTTAATTATCAATATTAAAGTAGAGTAAATGTGACCCTTCTATCACTTTCTGTCATCTGGACAATGTAAGCCAGGCGTCAGGAGTGAGGAAGGAGGGGCAGCCATTGTTATATTAGACCAGAGGCTCACGGGAGCAAATTCGGCTCCTGTTAATTTTACTTGGACGTAGTGTTATGGAAACCAAAGCTAGGTGTACCATTATCAACACGCTGTCAACAAATCAAGTTAAGTGTTCTTCCGAAACCCATGTATCTTTCATTTGTGGCCATTAATGTCATTATATAAGGTGACCCGGTTAGAGCACGTGGTAGCCTCAAACTAAAGGTAATTAAGCCAGGTCTTCATTGTTCCATGTACAGTATTTTCTCTAATATACCTGTCATATATAGGATTCTGGCTTTACAGCTAGCGCCCTTTTGACAGGTCAAGACGAGGAAGCATGCTTTGTGCATCAGTTACCAGGGTGATGGAAGCTACCTCAGAGAGGGAAAATGTGGTGTCTACACCCTAGCTATACCTGGTGGACTAACCTGCTGTACTATAAGATAAGGAACCTCTTCAATGTATGTAGTCTATTACTGTAGTTTGATTGGCTGCATATATATAAATTAATATAAACCCCCCCCTAATGTGTAGAGGATCGATTTGTGAGATTATGAGATTATTGCAGAAATACATTCCACTTATCATTATACAAATTGCTATCGAAGTATATAAATTAACGTAAATATATTCATATAAATTAAATAAATATAAATCTCACAGGTCGGTTCCCACAACAAGCTCATCCAACATCCCCACCTCACAGGACGGCCAGTCATACATGGAATCAGGAGAGAATAAAAAATGTAAGGCTGATCTTAGCCTACACTGGCAAAATCTGGGTGCAGCACAAGAATATCTTCCAATATACCTGAGTGTATGAAGTAATTACAGAGCTCAAAGTACCTCATACCATTTGGTCTGAAGTCACTGGTAACAAGGCAATCACAGATACAGTGTTGGAGAGTATGTCCTCTCAAGTAGGACTGCGAACAGATGTTTTTCACCCAGAGGGTTATAAACCCATGGAACCGCCTACCCGCTGAAGCCGTAAATGCCAAAATCCAGCTAGAAAATATCATTAGGACAATTGGCGGGACTTAACAAGCCCTTGGCTTTTTGTCCTCGTCGAGGCCACTAGATAGTTAGTGGCCCTTGGGTAAATTTAGGTAAATATATACGTAAATAAATACCATCACTTCTCAAGTCTTGGGAGCAACAAGGAAACTTATACACTATCTCTTAGAATTACGTAGGTAAACAAAAAATGTAACATATTTATTTACTATAATGTCGGTGCTGACTATACAAGTTGAAAAAACATAGTTTTACTTCCAAATATACTAATTTTATAAGAATTTCGACGTAAATAAGTTGCAAGTGCATCACGGATAAGATCCAATATGCCAGCGTCGTGATTGGCTACAGCTGTAAGATGAAAAATGTTACTTTCTCTCTGATTGGCTGAACTAAAAGCCCTAGTGACATCTAGGGAGAGCTAAGTGAACTACTGTACTGTAATTAAAAATCTTCGTACATACACTTTTCTGAATCGCTCTTTGGCGCGTTTTAAGCAGGTACTTATATAGGAACCTTCGTAGCACACTGTATCACTATAGCCTGAGTGATAACCTGCAACAGGAGAGCTCGGAGCCTCTCTTTATACTGACGACAGAGTCTGAATACAACAGGACCATACAGTGGCACCTCAAGGCCAAGGTATTTGAATCTGTTTACATAGTCAAGCTGGGAGCCATCAGACAGTTGCATCTTGCGAACAGCTCCTCCCTGCCTGGGTGGGCGCCGATTGTGTATCTTTGTTTTCTCTGCTGAGATAATTAAACCTAGGTCGTGACATGAGTCTAATACAGAGTTAAGAGTGTTCTGCGTGTTAGCATACCCAGTGGTGTGTATCATTATATCATCAGCATACCCAGTGGTGTGTATCATTATATCATCAGCATACCCAGTGGTGTGTATCATTATATCATCAGCATACCCAGTGGTGTGTATCATTATATCATCAGCATACCCAGTGGTGTGTATCATTATATCATCAGCATAGCTAATGATGTGGACGTTGGGTTTGCTCGGTATAGAGTTTAACAGCGTGTTTATTAAGATATTAAATAAGGTAGGACTGAGGACACCACCCTGCGGGGTACCTAGTTCAAAGTCTCTTGTTACACTTCTATGCCCCTGGAAAAATACAGATGACTTCCTGTTGGATAAGTAACCCCTGATCCAACAAAGAAGCCGACCACCAATATTCATTCTTGCAAGCTCACTCAAGATAACATGTCTATTTGCAATATCAAAGGCAGACTTAAGATCTAGGAAGGTGGTATATGACTTTTCAGCGTGCAGGGTAAGAAAGGTGGTGATGCAATGATGCACACTCCTTCCATGCATGAAGCCATATATCTGGGGGGATAGCATGGTTCTTATTCTATGGAGGAGACGGTTTAGGACCGTTCTCTCGAATGTTTTGCAAATGCAGCTAGTAAGGGAAATTGTCCGGAAAGCATTCTCTTGATTTGGCTTGGGAATTGGAATGATTATACTGTTGGTCCAAGAGTTAGGAAGTTCCCCAGTAACATAGCTCATATTATACAGCTCAAGCAGGGGATTCCCTGGTACTAAAGGGAGCAGACGCAATATGTCATAAGTAATACCATCTTCACCGGGGGATGTGGCTTTACCTTTGTTTAGGGCCGCGAGTAATTCAAACTCAGTAAATGGCACGTTGCATTCATCTTCCTTGTGGAGCATGAAGTCAACGAGCCTTTCTCGATCTCCGTAACCAGCATTTAATCTGAACTGTATGTCTGGGGGAAGATTATTGAAGCTAGAGGTGGTTGCCCAAGCATCGACTAACTCGTTTGTTCTGTGTAGAGGGTGAGGGTGTGCTACTTGGCCGATCTTATCGCCTTTAATTCTTTTAATATCCTTCCATGCCTGGCTGAGGGGGGTAAACGTTCGACATGACAAATAAATGGTTAATCGAATAGAAACATTTTCAAACATGTAGCATATTTTTACCTACGTTATATATATCTTGTATAACAAACAGTTAATGGTTTTTAGATCTACGTGAAAGATTTGCAAAATATATTTATATATTTTCATTACGATATTCCTACTTTACTCTGGTTAATTTGGACAGCCATTATTTTTTTTTTGTTTTTTTTTTTTTTTGTGATATATACAAGAGTTGTTACATTCTTGTACAGCCACTAGTACGCGTAGCGTTTCGGGCAGGTCCCTGGAATACGATCCCCTGCCGCGAAGAATCGTTTTTTCATCCAAGTACACATTTTACTGTTGCGTTAAACAGAGGCTACAGTTAAGGAATTGCGCCCAGTAAATCCTCCCCGGCCAGGATACGAACCCATGACATAGCGCTCGCGGAACGCCAGGCGAGTGTCTTACCACTACACCACGGAGACTGCCCCATTTTGAACAAGGTAGTTTACAAAACGGACAAATATCCGGCTATATTTGAAAGGAAATAGGCTAACCTTATCCTACTTCACACTAGAATTAAAAAGACAAGTTCAGACATCAAAATCCTCCATCACCAGCCATACTGGGAAGTCAAATAAACGGCCCAAAGACAATTATTGTCTTACAGCTTTTTATATCTCTGTGGCCCGGCAGGTGCTGCCATCTGTCGGCGCCAGAAGCAAACGTTACCCGCAGGCATCCTACCTATAATACCGAGGAGTTAGTTTAGTTCATTTATTATGCACCCCATACCCATCTTGTGGGCGGTAGTGGAAAGGGTTACAGAGGCACATAATGGGCTCAGGGACTGAACCCCACAATCCATTTAGCTAAGCAAGTTACAATCTTGATGAGCTAGTTACAAAATTCAGTATAAGTCGTCACATTCGGTCCTTTCCCGAAACACTATGCGTATTAAGGGCTTTAGGTATTGTATGCACTAGCTCTATCTATAAATCCAACATTATGTTTGTAAATCAACTATGTATGTACTTTTCCTGAGTAAAAATTATTTATTTATTTATTTATTTACATAGTCAATGAGTTCGAGATAGACCACAAGTACAGTTTCTAAACTAAGCAACTGACATATGTGGAGGGACCAGAGAGGGAATCGACGGGATATTGAGCAACAAGTGCTCCAGGACAGGTACTGTGCAAGAAGAAGTGAAGTCTGTGCAGTGACGTATGCGACATCTGAGGCAGTTCCACCCGTTTGTGACGGCGTAGTGGCTGGACCGAGCCACCGGGAAGCAGAGGAAGAAGAAAACTATTCGGGAATCTGAACGACTGCCGCCGAGACGTAGGCAGGCAGTCGTAGCTGGGAGGAGAAGTCGACGGCCGGGAGACCGACTCCAACCCCACAAGAAGTCGAGGAGGAGCACGGACCTGCAGTGAAAAGGCACGGAGACGACGCGCTTACGGTGGGACGTTGATTGAGTTCCTGGAGGACACGACAGTGTGTGTGTGGGGGCGTTCCCAACATGAGGCAGGAGCCAGGACCAGGAGCTACAACTCAACTCTCATCGGAGAATAGGTGGAAGTAGGTGATTCTAGTTTCCCTCCCAATTCCCTTTAGTCAGCTATATTATTTAGCCAGAGTATTTTTGTATGTCGTGAGCAAGGCTCACCTATGTCACAGTGAGGCACAAGTGTGCAGTGGGACTATAAAGAGTACTCACGATATTTATGATTATTATTGGTGTGTACAGGCACCCGGAGTAATTGATGAATTTACTGTGTTGATAACGTCTTTTAATGAGACTTTAATATGATCATTTAGTGATAGAATATATATATAATTATGCCAGTGTTTGAGTTAGGCTATGTGCCCAATAACTATGTCATTACCATTATTGATGTCTGTCTCATCCATATATTTTTGAGATATATACAAGAGTTGTTACATTCTTGTACAGCCACTAGTAAGCGTAGCGTTTCGGGCAAGTCCTTAATCCTATGTTTCCCTGGAATACGATCCCCTGCCGCGAAGAATCGTTTTTTCATCCAAGTACACATTTTACTGTTGCGTTAAACAGAGGCTACAGTTAAGGAATTGCACCCAGTAAATCCTCCCGGCCAGGATACGAACCCATGACATAGCGCTAGCGGAACGCCAGGCGAGTGTCTTACCACTACACCACGGAGACTGTGGTGTATATATATATATGTATATGTATATGACATATATATATATATGCATATATATATAGTGTCTATGCTCGTGTATTGAATAATCATTCATGTGTGCAGTGATTAATTGTGTTATCGCCCACGAAAGGAATTACTAAGAACTCCAGTGATATATACTTGCATACGTTATCATTAAATGAAGGGCAGTGTGTAATACCATGACAGTGAATTATTGTCACCTTTAATATAGAAATGTTTGATTGAGCACAAGATCAGTGTAGCTAAGTGTTCACGTGCTGTTGACACAAATATTGTGTGTTCGATCTTCTAGTGATCTTTGAGAACTTAAAGAAACAGAGCGCGTGATGCCAGGAAACAAGCAAACAGATAAAGTGACATTTGCGCGGGGGTAGTCGCCCAGCTGATTTTGACATTGACGAGAGGGGGAGTGTTGCCGGCTTGGTGGGTTCATATTATATGTGTGGGAACCAGCGACTCCCGCTTGAAACAGCTGTTTGCTTATTGATATAATCTTGTGGACGTCTTTGAATGAGTTTTAAGTAAAATACAAAGTACATTGGTGTTTATATCATCCCCTCCATATTTCTTGTGGCTATATAATACCTGAAAGCAGAGAGTGATAGAAGTAAATACCTGCCTGATATCAGATCTATTGAGTGTGTCCTTGCCACTGTTACCACAATTCAACAAAACCACTGACGTGTTACTGGACACCGAAAACACCAGTTGGCGACCTTGTGGTTAGTCGTAGAGCCCATTGTTGGGGCGGTCATACAACAGTTAAGTGAACAAGTTGTGTTCCCACTCCTTCTCGATCAGAGGCCGGTTGGGATTGACTGGGATACTCTCCTGGCGTACAGTGGCGCCGCGAGGATAGAGTGAAGACCCACAGGGCTACGGTGAGTGACCTTGAGTGTACTGTTGCTCGCAGAGGAACCCCGATAATATATATATATATATATACATATATTAGTATATTTTGGTAGCAGTCTTTCCCTGTAGACATATATTATTAAATATGACCGAAAAAGTAAGATTAACAATTCTAACACGAATTTTCTCAATCTTTCGTACATTACGCTTCACTGTTGGAGGTAAATAAAAAATCACTTCTCCAAAATTCATTTTTATTTCTAGTCTGACGCGACACGGGCGCGTTTCGTAAAACTTATTACATTTTCAAAGACTTCACAAATACACAACTGATTAGAACTTATGTATCTCTGATTTTATATCTACATTTGAGTGAGGTGGGAGGGGTGATGTGGCATTAACACAAGATAGAACAAGAGGGGATATTAATAGGGTATTAAAAGTATCAACACAAGACAGAACAGAAACACTGGGTATTGAATAGAAGTGTTTGTAGAAAGCCTATTGGTCCATATTTCTTGATGCTTCTATATTGGAGCGGAGTCTTGAGGTGGGTAGAATATAGTTGTGCAATAATTGGCTGTTGATTGCTGGTGTTGACTTTTTGATGTGTAGTGCCCTCGCAAACGTCAAGCCGCCTGCTATCGCTGTATCTATCGATGATTTCTGTGTTGTTTACTAGGATTTCTCTGGCGATGGTTTGGTTATGGGAAGAGATTATATGTTCCTTAATGGAGCCCTGTTGTTTATGCATCGTTAAACGCCTAGAAAGAGATGTTGTTGTCTTGCCTATATACTGGGTTTTTTGGAGCTTACAGTCCCCAAGTGGGCATTTGAAGGCATAGACGACGTTAGTCTCTTTTAAAGCGTTCTGTTTTGTGTCTGGAGAGTTTCTCATGAGTAGGCTGGCCGTTTTTCTGGTTTTATAGTAAATCGTCAGTTGTATCCTCTGATTTTTGTCTGTAGGGATAACGTTTCTATTAACAATATTTTTCAGGACCCTTTCCTCCGTTTTATGAGCTGTGGAAAAGAAGTTCCTGTAAAATAGTCTAATAGGGGGTATAGGTGTTGTGTTAGTTGTCTCTTCAGAGGTTGCATGGCTTTTCACTTTCCTTCTTATGATGTCTTCGATGAAACCATTGGAGAGCCGTTATTGACTAGGACCTGCCTTACCCTACAGAGTTCTTCGTCGACTTGCTTCCATTCTGAGCTGTGGCTGAGAGCACGGTCGACGTATGCGTTAACAACACTCCTCTTGTACCTGTCAGGGCAGTCGCTGTTGGCATTTAGGCACATTCCTATGTTTGTTTCCTTAGTGTAGACTGCAGTGTCGAAACCTCCGCTCCTTTCCATGATTGTTACATCTAGAAAGGGCAGCTTCCAATCCTTCTCCATCTTGTAAGTGAAACGCAACACAGAATTCTGCTCAATGCCTCCTTCAGCTCCTGCAGATGTCTGACATCAGGTACCTGTGTAAAAATGTCGTAAACATACCTTCACTATATGGCCAGTTTCAAGTTTATGTTGACTAAGACCTTTTGCTCGATGGTACCCATGTAGAATTTTACAAACAGGACACCTAGGGGAGAACCCATGGCGACCCCATCTACTTGCTTATACATGTGCCCATCCGGGCTCAAGAAGGGTGCCTCTTTAGTACAAGCTTGGAGTAGTTTCCTTAGAATGTTTTCTGGTATGTCAAGAGGAGTACAGGCCGGATCACGATACACTCTGTCCACTATCATCCCGATTGTTTCATCCACAGGTACGTTGGTAAACAGTGATTCTATGTCCAACCAGGCTCTTATCCCTGTGGCCCGTGTTCCCCGCAGTAAGTCAACAAATTCCTTTGGAGACTTCAGGCCGAAGGCGCAAGGGACATAAGGAGTCAGCAAGCCGTTGAGTCGCTTCGCCAGTCTGTACGTGGGTGTGGGTATCTGGCTGATGATTGGCCGAAGTGGGTTTCCAGGCTTGTGTGTCTTGACATTTCCATACGCATATCCAGGTTTATATTTCCCAATAATCTTTGGCAGGTGGCGTCGGATTTCTTGGCATTCACAGTTTCGATCAATTTGTTGACCTTTGCTTTCAATTCGGCTGTAGTGTCCTTCGTTACCCTTTGGAATTTAGTTTGGTCAGTGAGTATGAGGTTCATTTTCGCCAGATATTCGTCTTTTTTAAGAATGACGTATATTGGCGACTTGTCACCTCTCCTGACAACTATCTCCTTGTTCTCACGAAGGATCTTCGCTGCCGCTTTGAGCTCGGGGGACAGTATGGTGCATCTGTAGTTGCCTCGATTCTTTCCTCCTTCCGCAATAAGTTCTGCTTGTAAGGTGTCTTTGGTGGTGACCTTCTTTTGTGTCTCGAGGTCGAATATGTCGTCCAACAGAATCTCCAACTCCACTTTCTGGGCCATCTCACTCGGTCTGGACATAAACGTGACAGTTTATACCCAGATTTAGAAGGGTTGACTTGGTCCTCAGTGAGGTTGATTCCTGCAAGGTTCAGGAAGCCATCTCTTGGTCGTGGAATTGTCATAGGTCCTCCATATAACGTTGTTAGTTTCTTGATTATCCTTAGGATAATCTTGATTTAGGATAATCAAGATATATATATATATATATATATATATATATATATATATATATATATATATATATATATATATATATATATATATATATATTATATATATATTCAACCTGCAATTATCATTAATGACGAATAGACAATGATAGATGATAAATTCAAAAAATATTTTGTTCAAGACCACATTATAGATATTTATAGATTCCCATCATTTTCTCAATAGAACAGTTCATATATAACACATAGTCCTTCATCCCTATTTGGATATTTTTAATATGTTCAACAAAGCAGAGCGGTAAATGAAAATTTTCAGATTTTCTGAAAGCATTTCACCTCATGGAAAACTGTTCAAAATAGGAAACAATACTGCATAGAGAGCAGCAGGGTGCTTCGTGGTGCTGTTGCTGGTGAGGAGTGGATACATAACCCATTATTTTGTTGATGTTTGAAATGTTACTTGTGCTGGAGCCTGACTACTTGATCCAGCATGGCGGTCGTCCTGCTCTCTCTGTTTACATAGAATGGTATGGCGGTCGTCCTGCTCTCTCCATTTATATAGATGGCGTGGCGGGTGTCCTGCTCCCTCTGTTTAACATATACAGTAAAGTTACTTCTACACTAATTACTTCTGAGTTTTCTTCTGCACTATGGCTATTGCGTCCTTCTAAGCATGACATTATTGACAGGCCTCGTCTGACCTGATGTTGATGAGTAACCTCATCTGGCATGACGTTGATGACTGACCTCGTCTGGCATGACATTGATGAGCGACCTCGTCTGGCATGACATTGATGAGCGACCTCGTCTGGCATGACGTTGATGACTGACCTCGTCGTCTGGCATGACATTGATGACTGACCTCGTCTGGCATGACGTTGATGACTGACCTCGTCTGGCATGACGTTGATAATTGATCACGCCTGGTGTGGGAATTTTCCAGCAGGTGTTTGGTTATATTAAAACTAGCTATTACTGAGTGAACTGTAATAGTGGACTGTATGATTTATTATATTCCTGCTAAGTGTTACCACTTACAAACTTTTGGGAGGTTGATTTAATATTGCTAAATCCACCTTATAATATATGTAATCATGAGGTTAGTAAGTCATGGTAAATAATATTTTCTAAAAGGTTAGTAGACTAACTACAATTATTAATGGATAAGTTAGGAGGGCCTAGCTGCCGAGTAGGTTTGCGTATGTAACGTCAGGGGAACTTCTCGAGAGTCAGTCCAAATTCTCGGCTCCTAGTTGAGGTGTCGAGCCCACGTGTAAACCATAAGTTGAGGCAGCTGGCTCCCGGGTTGCTTCTCTCCACTCTGCGGATAACATACAATGTAACTCCCGCAGTGCTAGTATTTCCTGAGTTAATCTCAAATGAATAGATTAACTGCCTATTAGACCTAAACTTACTCTGGATGTTTAAATTCTCCTGCAGAGCAATGGTCGGTCTATTCTATTACCAATATATATAGCCATAAATACCAATAGAACTTCAGTTGCTGACCGAGCACAATTCCCTTATAGTGTGAAGCTAACAGCAAGTCTGCGCGGCGCCATGAGACGTTGGTTGATCCCAATATTGGACGATACCCATGTTGTCGTGAGACTGTGCACAAGTGGTATGTCCCCCCTCCCTCTCGTGGTGAACGCCTGAGAAATTAGTCACTTTATTTAATTTATGTCGTTCACTAACGAGACGATATTGATGTAATTTTACGCCCTAATTTTTTACGTCAAATACCAGAGAACAATTTTCCATTGTTCATAACATTGGATCGAAAGGTTTTCTATGATTAAACCACATTTAAGAAATTCTGAATACGTGACGTGATTATTATTTTGCCCGTGAATCAACATATTACGGATGTATAAATTCATCTTATGATGGAAATACTTTTTAATGCTTGTTAAATTTAATTAATTTCCAATCTAAATAACAATTGCAAATAAAAGAAAATTACAGACTGGTTTAATAAGAATATATAAAGAAATCGTCACCGCTTGAGCCGTGTTGGGTGACGCAAATACCCACTATACTAGGAAAACTTTTTGCGCCTCTGCAGTAGAAATTAATATTGTTAGTAAATTTAATTTCCTAGCACAACGCATTTATAGTGCTAGGGTAAATTTATAGTATATAAATAAAGTGCATTTATAGTGCAACTGTGCTAGAGGTTAGTGTTTTGGGTGGTTATCTTGAAGTTATCTTGAGATGATTTTTGGGGCTTTAGTGTCCCCGCGGCCCGGTCCTCGACCAGGCCTGCACCCCAGGAAGCTGCCGTGACAGTTGACTAACTCCCA
The DNA here is from genome assembly GCF_040958095.1 of Procambarus clarkii. Lineage (NCBI taxonomy): Eukaryota > Metazoa > Arthropoda > Malacostraca > Decapoda > Cambaridae > Procambarus > Procambarus clarkii. The sequence goes on from NC_091167.1 coordinate 14,755,323, forward strand.
GGTACCTATTTACTGCTAGGTAACAGGGGCATTTAGGGTGAAAGAAACTTTGCCCATTTGTTTCTGCCTCGTGCGGGAATCGAACCCGCGCCACAGAATTACAAGTCCTGCGTGCTATCCACCAGGCTACGAGGCCCCTTTCGAGGAGGAGGTGTCGGAAATTTCCGACATAATTCGGGGGGGTTGGGGAGGGGTGGAAACACATGTCACAGTTCAATGCTTAGTTCTGACGTACACTAATGTCCCCCCTCCCTCTCGAAATTATAACATAAATTGGTGTCAGTAGAATGGTACGTCTGTAAGTAAAGTACGGATTTCTCGTATTGAGAGCTGTAGGGGGTGTAAACCTAAATTATCTTGTCCTGGCAACTCAGGTACAACAAACTACTGATTAAATTCTAACCTATCTAAGAGTTATCAAAGAATTATATATTCTGTCTTTAAATCAAAGGCTTCTAAATCTACAGTGAGGTCAGTGACCTGGTTAAATGTGACTTGCAACTGGTTAAGTTACTATTCACCGATTCATCACTGAAGATATATGAGTCATCTTCAACTTAAACGGCAAATTCTCTGTGTTAAGGCATGATTAAAATATTGCCTAAGCTTAAGTTTGCACTGTCGTGCAGCAGTCCTTTCCGGACGGGTATTAGTTTCTGAAAGGTTGTCTCTTTCTGGAACTTCAGGTATATCTGGCGTCTGAGTGACCTCATGTTCTGCCAATGCCAGAGGAACTAACTTTTCTAACATTTTAGTGTAGTTGTTCCTCGGAACTGAACCTTCACAACTCTTAGAATTCCCTGGTGGTCCAGGTGTACAGAAAACGATTTTGCCTATTGGTCACTCTGACTTTGGCCCGTCGCTGTCCACCAGGACAAGGTCACTTGGGTTTAGCCTATCTTTGTTTCATGAACTTCTTGCTATATAGTGGTACTCTCTTAGAGCTGTTGATACTCTCCAGTCCGCAAGTTATTCCACCTACATATCACTCTGGAAAGACATTTGTATCTTTGAACTAAGTCATTCCCTCTGACATATGAGGGGTCTTTGGGCTCCTCGTCTTCTAAAGACACTAGAGAGCTACGAAGACCCCCATGTATCAGATGAGATAGACTTAGTGGTTCTCGTTGTGAGATATCACCAGAGAGGTAGGTTAGAGGTCAGTTGTTGACTCGAGCTTCTATTTCTGTGACAACGATTTGTGGTTCTTAGAGGCTAAATTTCAAGTGGTGCAAGACCTTTTCAAACAATGCTTAAAAGTGCCTACCATGCGTTCGTAGAACCCACCATGCCACGGTGCTCGAGGAGGTATAAACTTCCAGTGGCACTGTCTCTGTTATAAGACTGTCTGTACCTCTGGGTGACACCATATCTCTCACAGACATGCCTTCCCTGTCACAAAGTTGGACCCATTATCCGAAATCATAAACATGGGGCAAGATCTGTGGGCTGCAAATCTGCAAAAGGTTTGTAGGAATGCATCTGCACACATGTCATGTATCACCTCCAGGTGAACACCTCTTGTTGTAGCACAAGTAAAAAGACAAATATAGGCCTTTACCGGTACCTTATCCGGTGTGCCAGTAAGTATAAGTGCTCCTGTGTAATCCACCCCAGTGGTCTCAAAGGGACGAATGTGTACGACTCGTTCTCTAGTGAGTGGCAGAGGTCCTGGGTAAGTACACACCCGAGCGTCATACCTCCGGCAGATCACACAAGATTTTACTATAGACTTAACAGTGTGATGACCCTGGGGAAGCCAGAAATTTTGTCTTAGATCAGTGAGAATGTCTAACACAACCATGTAAAATGCCATATTCCTGATAATTTACTGATGACGTTGTGACAGGGAAGTAGTATGGAATTCTTTACATCCAGGTCTATATTTGCATGTTGTAGACGTCCTCCACACCAGATTATATTATGTTTTGTCTGTGTCAAACCAAAGAACTAAAGATTTCACTACTTTATCGGGGAGGGTTAGTTTCTTCCATAAGTTTCAGTTTGGGCTCGTTTGACCCAATATTTTAGTGGACTAAGAAATTGGTATCTGATCCCTGTTTTATTAAGAAGATCAAATACTATCTGAGTAATCCCTAGTAGTAGGCATCCGTCAATCCCATGGGGTTATGGAGTTGTGCCCTGGGTGTCTAGTTGTTCCAGTCTAGTTGGATGCAATGCCTGCTGTGGTTGTGAAGGCCAACCTGAGAATGACAGTTCCGACCACAGTGAGCGCAGATAAATGCCGAAGCGGGTGCGTCTGACAGTGGTCGAGACCTCCTGTGAAGTCTATTATCCTCCACCAGCCTGTTCAGTTCATCCTCGAATTGCTGGAATCCCTTCTGCACTTTGCGTCTCCAGGCGGATCTGTCCGCAGCTGCTGCCTTCCAAATGTTGATATCGATGTTCAGCTGCTTGTGGTCGCCTTTGCAGGCGTCTTTCAAACGCAGCTGAGGTTTGGGTCCTGTTGACTACAGTTGGAGTGGTGGCCCAGCTACGGGTCCTGACGACTACAGTGGGAGTGGTGGAAAAAACTACGGGCTCACCATAGCCCGTGCTACTTGGAACTTGTTCCGAGTAGCTGAATCTATAACAACAACAACAGCAGCTGAGGTCTTCCGGTGGGTCTCTTTCTTGATGCCAGTTCTCCCTACAAGAGGTCCTTAGGTATGCGGCCATCTTCCATGCGTGTCACATGTCCCAGCCATCGCATGCGTCTCTGCTTCAGGAGACTGAACATTGAAGGGACTCCTGTTCTCTCGAGTACTGTGTTGTTGGTGACGTGGTCTTTCCACGTGATGTCAAGGATGCGTCTCAGGTTCTGCATGTAAAAGGTATTGAGCTGTCTCTCCTGGCGAGAGCGCAGGGTCCAGGATTCCAAGCCGTAGAGAAATGTACTCGCCACAAATGCCATGTAGACTTGTGCCTTGGTGTGTACTGTCTGTTTGACATTTTCCCAAACGCGCTTTGTGAGCCTGGCTAGTGTTGCTGCGATCTTCCCGATATGCATGTTGAGCTCAGTGTCCAGGGAAAGGGTGTCTGAGATTGTGGAGCCCAGGTACACAAACTCGTGAACTGCCTCCAGCACATAGTCTGCGATGTTTATACAGGGTAGCTCATTGACGTCTTGTCCCATCACCTGTGTCTTCTTCAGGCTGATTGTCAGGCCGAATGCGGAACAGGCTTCGGTAATGTGGTTGAGTAGCTGCTGCAGGCCTTCTGCTGTGTGTGTGATGATCGCTGCGTCGTCGGCAAAGAGGAACTCTCTGAGGATTCGCATCTGTACTTTCATCCTTGCTCGGAGTCTTGATATATTGTAGAGCTTTCCATCAGATCTTGTATGGAGATAGATGCTCTCTGTGGTTGTTCCAAAGGCATGCTTGACGAGGATCGCGAAGAAATTGCCGAACAGGGTTGGACCAAGAACGCACCCCTTTTTAACGCCACTGTTGATGTTGAATGGTTCAGAAGTTGAGCTTCCGTACACGACTGTTTTCTTCATGTCCTTGTGGAACGATTGTATCATGCTGAGTAGGGTGGGTGGGCCGCCAATTATGGCCACGATCTTGAAGAGTCCGTCCCTGCTCACTAGGTCGAAAGCCTTTGTAAGGTCCATTAAGGCGGTGTACAAGGTTTTTCTATGCTCCCTGCACTTTTCTTGAAGCTGTCTCGGGGAGAACACTATGTCAGTGGTCGACCTCTCTGCTCGGAAACCACACTGTGACTCGGGGTACACTCTTTCTGCAAGAACCTAAAGCCTGACTAAGACAACCCTGGCGAAGAGTTTGCCGACGACGCTGAGGAGGGAGATGCCGTGATAGTTGTTGACATCGCATCTGTCACCTTTATTTTTTTAGAGAATAAGGATGTTTGCATCTCTCATGTCTTATGGTACCGAGCCCTCCCTCCAGCACTGACACAGAATTTCATGAAGCTCAGTTTTAAGTGTTCCACAAATGCACTTGAGAACTTCAGGCAGAATCCCGTCATCTCCTGGGGCCTTCCCTGAGGAAAGTGAATCCAGTGATTTCTCAACTTCTTCCACGGTCACTTCTAGGGAAAGTTCTTCCATGAAGGGCAAGCACTCGATTGCATCCAAGGCCTCTATGCTGACCACGTTCTCTCTGGAGTAGAGTTCGGAGTAATGTTCCACTCAGCAATTAATCTGCTGATCACGGTCTTTAATGATCTCTCCTGTAGCTGACTTCAGAGGAGCCGTCCTGTTTTGTGTAGGGCCTGTTGCGCGTTTGATCCCTTCATACATGTCTCTTAGGTTGCCGACAGTGGTCGCAGTCTGGATGCTGGAACAGAGTCAGAGCCAATAATCGTTAGCACAGCGCCTCGCAGTTTGTTGAACTCTACTGTGGGCAGTATGGAGGGCCTGTAAGTTCCTTTCTGAGGGCAGGTTCTTGAAGGATGAGAGAGCTCGTCTCTTTTCCTCTGCGAGGGCTAACAGTTCCTCTGCACTGGCGTCGAACCAATCTGCTGACTTGTTCTGCCTCTTACCGAAGGTGGACAAGGCAGTGTTGAAAATAGTGCCCCTGAGATGTGACCACCTCTCACTTCCCCTATCACAAGGTGGTACAGGAAGGGCATTTACCAGCACAACAGTGAATTCCTCCACCTCGTGAAGGTCACGAATCTTGTTTACGTTAATGCGTGGTCTTCCCTCCTTTGCTCCGTGGATTATCCGGGGCTGGAACTTTATTCTGCAACGATGCGAGAGTGGTTGGTGCCACAATCTGTGCTCTGGAAACTGCGAGTCAACTTGATGCTTTTCAGATTGCTATGCGCCGTAAGCACCAGGTCAAGTTGGTGCCAACGCTTAGACCTGGGTTGTCTCCAGGAAACATTAATGCTGGGGTTTGGTGTCGAAGAAGGAATTGGTGATGCAGAGATCATGACAATAGCAAAACTCTAGGAGGTGCTGCTCACTCTCATTCATCTTCCCAAATCCATACTGGCCCAGGCAGGAAGGCCAAGAACTGTGATCAGAACCAACTCTTGCATTAAAAAATCCCAGGAGGAAGACTGGTTCTTGTTGAGGTATGTCTCTGAGAGTTAGGCCGAGGTCATCACAGAGTTCGTCCTTTGCTTCGGTAGAGGAGGTCAGTGTTGGTGCGTAGGTGTTGATGAGGCTGACCATTCCTGCTGCTGTATGAAGCTGTAGTTTGATGATCCTTGCAGATCCCTCCGTGGGCAGTACTATGAACCCTAACAACCTGCTCTTGATGGCAAAGCCAACGCCATGCTCCCTTACTTCTTCTAGTGGTTTGCCCTGCCATAGAAGGTAAAGTCTTTCTCCCGTATGCTGCTGTTCGTGGGTAGACGTGTCTCCTGCATGGCGACTATGTCCATCTGGAGCCTGAATAGTTCATTGTTGATCACAGCTGTCTTGCGGGGCGTCGTTCACTTCCATTAGATCTTCTGAGAGACCCGGTGTCATGGTCCTTACATTCCATGTGCCCAGTTTGAGAGCTGGGTGACTCTGTGTTTGTTTTCTTTTGCCTGGTACATGGTTGACGATCCGCTTGTTGGATTGTGGCCTAAGCCCCACGCACCCGGTGAAGCAGGCGGACAGTGGCAAGACAGCACCTTATTGGCTGGAGGCTGCCCAGCTTGAGGCAGGTGGTAGCCGTCCTATGAAATCGGATGATTTATCCCACCGATAGAAGCAACCCCTGGCACCTCACTCTACACCAATTGAGTTGTCACCGGCTTATTACCGTTACCTGTCGCTTCCCGTGTTGAGCCATCGCCAAGGCGATGCTGGAGTGTCTGGCGTACAGGCCTGGGCAGTAATTATGGAGAACCGGCTGTTGCCCATACAGCAGATCCACCCTCTCCACGCCACTGATGTGATCCAAGGGAAGGGCCGTCGCCGATACGCTTGGCATCAGTGTCGTCGCATGAGTTGCTGGAATGTAGCTGTAAACAGCTGCAAACCCCCTTAGGAACTCCGACTCCGGATGTTTTCTCAGGGTTGACTCCCGAAGCCTTTTCCATGAGTGGGTTTAGCAGAGGTTTGAATTCGGTGTTTTCCTTCCCGTAGATGAGCTGCCTTCCCAGGCTGACGAGTCCCATCAGCCCGAAGCAACTGGTTTTAAGGCGTCAGAGAGCCCGCCTTCACCCCTTCTCCTGTTGGTAGAAGCAGTTCCACTAAGCCACACATGCAGGCCAGGAACTGAACTTGGTTGTCATAGGCTATTTAAGGCGTATACCATCAGGGGCACTTTACAGGCTGTGGGAGCTTATCTCTACAACCCTTCCCCCTGGCTATGACAACCCATGGAACCAATAATCAATAGTAGTTTACTTAAGCTAGAGTATTGACTAAGATCAATGGCCAAAGTTCGAGGAGGTTCTGGTGTCTCAGTGGGAACAGTGACATTGGTCACTATGACTTGTAACTTCTGTTCAGGCCACTAGCTACTGATTAGCCACTAGGGTCCATCGAACCACATCTCAGCTCTGACTAATTGCCTAAATGTCATTCATCTAGAAAAGTAGTTAGCAGGATTTTCCTTTATGGGCACATATCTTAGTTTGTACCCTGCTGACATCTCTCTTATCTCCCTAACACGATTGCTCACGTAAGGAGTTTTGTTATGTTTGTTACATACCCATTGTAAGACTGCTACATTATCTGACCACACACTACTATCTCAGAGAAGTGAGCATTAGCTAGAATCTTGGTCAGGTAATGAGGCAATCGAACCCCTACCAATGTCAGTACCATTTGTGGCAATGATGGCCCCTTAAAGGGACCACTCTAGCTTTTGACGTGAGTAGTGTAGCCTGCTCATTACTCACTAGATATGCTACAGTGCCATATCCCTTTCCTGAGGCGTCACAGAACATATGCAGTTTGATAGGTTGGTCAGGGCTTATAGTACTGCGAGAGGAATTTAAGGTCACTGAGGATACTTAGATCTGTTGTCATCTGCTGCCTCTTCTCCTGCAAATCATTGGGCAACAGATCATCCCAACCCAATTTGTTTTGCCAGCACTCCTGCATGAAGAGTTTACCCTTAATTAAGATTGGGGGCTTATCAGGCCCAAAAAGTCAAATGGTTTGCTGACTAAAGACAATAATTACCTCATGGTTAAACCGGAACCAGTTATGTGTATCCAATAATTTGATATTTAACTCATCAGAGGTGATGTCCCATACAACACTAAGCACCCTTAGTCTTTGAGGAGCTTTGAATTCTGGGAATTAATTTTATATTAACTGATTCAATTGGTGGTTATTAGAGGCCCACAATTGGAGAGGCTTGTTGGCTGCTAACAGTTCGCGATAAGCCCCATGGTATATTGCGATCATTTTAAATATGTCACTGGTGGTCCCTGGAAATTGTCCACATACAGATTATTGCTAACCTCAGTCTTGTAAGAGCTATGGGACTTCTTTAAATGCGTATCCAATATTGTCTGAAGCAGAAATGGAGAAGACGTAGCCCAAACAAGACTGGGGCTAACCTGTATGTGACAGTTTCCTTATGCGGATCATAAGGATCCTTTACTCAGAGGAACTTTGTGAAATTTCGGTCTTCTTCTTGAAGACCTACTCTAAGAAAGGCCTTGCTTATATCGGCGGTGTAGGCATAGGTTCCAAGACGAAACCTTAACAGCATGTCATAGAGTTTTTGTGTCAGACTCGGGCCAGTTTGAAGGCAATCATTCAATGAGACACTATTTGCCTTTGTCTTGGCACTGCAGTTAAGCATAATTCTAATAGATGTGGTAATTGAATCTCTCAGCATGGCATGATGAGGCAAGCATTGTCCTTCTTTAGAGTTGTCATTTTCGACAATTTCAATGATCTTGTTGTCAAGTTGTTGTTGTATCAGTTCGTGGTACAGTTTTAATTTGTCAGGTTGCTTATTCAGTTGAGCTATCTGAGATTTTAATTGGCTCAGAGCCATGAAATGGCTCATAGGTAATTGTTGATGATTTAGATTCCATGGCAGTCTGACCCAGTACTGATTCTCATTATAGATTAGTGAATCTAGATATTGTTGGTAGGTCTAGGTATCATCAGGACCGGGTTATTCAGGGACAATGCCTAAGGTGTCTAGATCCCATAATTTATGTACGGGGGGATCAGAGTCATCGTCAGGAATGTCTCTGAATTTAAGTGGTGACTGCTCATTTCCTAGTCACACAATCATTTCTGGATTGACTTGTTGATTGTCTACTGACATGGGTTGTTTCTGATGCAACACTGGTCCAGTGAGTAATTTGCCCTGGCAGATAGTAACAGGTTCATTCCCTGTTGTTTGGTACATCCAGTGATATAGTTATAATAATAGTCTGCACCTGCAAGTATGCCAACATCGGTGAGGTAGTCAGACTTGATTTTGTAGTCAGCTAACTTAACTCATTTACTCTGAAGGAGTTTGGCTTTGTTCCCTAGTCCATATATATACAAGTAAGGTGGGATTTTTTCTACTACTATAGCCTGCACTGGGCGGGCAAAGCCTCCTCAACCCGTTCTCGCACTTTCTTACAGTCATTATTGACTTATTAAATACGTGCATATGTGACATACTAAACATACTAGTTTACCTTGAAAAGCTTCATAGAAAACACCGACCTTACCTAACCTTCTTAGTATGTTAAGATAAGCATCTTATTGCTTCGTAATTACAATTATTACTTAACCTATACCTATAATAGGTTAAGTAATAATTGTAACCTATACCTGTAATAGGTTAAGTAATAATTGTAATTACGAAGCAATAAGATGCTTATCTTAACATACTAAGAAGGTTAGGTAAGGTCAGTGTTTTCTATGAAGCTTTTCAAGGTAAACTAGTATGTTTAGTATGTCACATATGCACGCATTTAATAAGTCAATATTGACTATACGAAAGTGCGAGAACGGGTTGGGCTCCTAGACATACCCAAACTCTTACTACCTTGTAATCTTGGGGCCCTGTATTTGTCAGGAACCTTGCGATGTTCAACTTTACTTGACGTAAGGTTTTAAGTTTCTCTTTATCAGCTACGTGTTGGGTGATGAACGTTTTCTCTGACCCTTGGTCGAAGAGACCACGTGTAGTGATCTTGTATCTCTTATTCGTCAGCAGCAATTGGGTAGTAGGTAATGTTGCATTGTTGTTTGATATGGTGGTAAGTACATTTACTTCCTGTCGTACTTTGCAGTACTGCACAGTGTTGGAAGTTTCTTGTTCCACTTGGAGTTTAGTCGATTTTGGTCTAGTGACTCCACACAATACAGAGTGGTGCTGACCCTTATGGCACCTGTTACGTATGTGCAATGGTGTTGTACAAGTACTGGGATCATGTTGCGTGAAGAATCTGGTGCATCTGTGCTGCTCCTAAAGACGCTTTATTTTCGATGTACGATCAGGGTAAGTTTGGCATTGGTAGATAGATTATTCTTCTTGACAGAACAAACAGCTTCTCATCCTATAGTAGTCTTAGAAGTCACAGTTTTTGGTGATGCATTGACTGCAGGTTTGGAGGGACCTACTGTGTAGGTACCTACATTGCTATTCCTCCATCTTCGAGTGGAAGTAGATGTTTTAGGTTTATGTTTGTGAGACTTAGTCGGTGTGATCTTCGATTTCACTGATTTATCAATGATTGATTAGGATCAGATTTTATTCTATCATAAGCCTTCAGCTTGTTGACAGTGATTCTCAATCCCTTGAAAATCTCATCAAGGGCAAGGATTTCTGTTTTATAATGGGAGAAGATTTCAGCTAAAATATCTGTTTGAAGTTTCCTCTAAAGTAGCAATTTCAGTGATCATTCTGAAGCGGGCACATTTACCTTTGTGCCTAGTGCTTTTACAAGGGACTCCACTTCCAACCTAATGTCTTGAAGGGAGTCTGGTCGATTGCTAGGTGGACTTATGTCTACTAATTAATAGAAAAGATTAGCTACACTTAACTCTTTGTTGCAGTAGGTAACCTCCAACAAGTGTATAGCTATATCATTATTGTTGTCATCAAGAGACAAATTAGCTATAACCTTCTTAGCCTCCCCTTTGAGGATACTTTGAAAGTAGGTGAATTTAGTCACCTTTGATATGGATGCCTTAGAAATGTATATGTGCATTAAAAGATATCCAAAAAGTATCCCAGTTTTCTTCATCCAGTCCAGGACCAAAGGTTGGTAAGTCTAAAGAAGGTAAACGTGCCTCTGATGAGCTGTACTGGTTTGAGACACTGTTGAGTTAGGTTGCTACTCTGTGCACATTCAGTAAATTAAGATGAGGATTAAACTTCTCTTGAGTTTCATCCTCATATATGGCAAATTCTGTTATGATCCGATCTACTTCATCAGGATCAGTGTCACTATCATTCAGTACACTGATATGACCCAGTCATAGCCTTGATTTGTTCAAATTTACTATCAGCTGCACTGAGAGATATTTCTAGTTAATTATAATCAACTGGGGATTCTTGTGATAAACTATCAGACTTATTGAGTTATCTTGTGAAGTGACCTTTAAGGTCTTTCAAGGATTTGTTTACTTTCTCAGGAGTAGTCATGTTGGCTTCTGAGTTCAAGACTTGTGGGGCTTGTATGGTTATTACTGATATAGCTGGGGTACTTGTTCATATGGTTGGAACAAGTATTGTAGTGTTGGCCTAGTATTAAATTTTCCTTTACTAGACTATATTATTCTACCTTATGTCAAGGTTGGCATAAAGATTAAAGATTAACTATGTATAAGATTTTGAGTGATACTCTGTGCCAATACAGATTGTACCTTGGGTAGTCCCTTCATTTTCGCCTTTGGTTGGAATATTGATACCTTGTAGCACTCAAAGATGAACACAATAAAATAAAAATAATACCAATGATAAATATGGTAATATGAGAAACACAATTTGTGTAATTAATAATTCCTACCCTAATTTGGGTCTGCACAATATTAAATGTTGGCTAGGCTATACATTCCTTAGTTCAGTACTAGCTGAATAATAATCCTACCCTAGTGGGTAGACAAACTTAAATTAGGTTAGGTTGAGCAACACTTAGTTCAGTTCTAGCCTAAGTTGTCCCCACCCACATCTGAGGGTTGGCTGAAAATTATATTATACAAGAATGTGCAGAATGGAATAGTTGCTATTTTTTATGATTTTGTTTATATAAGAATATACACACTCTATATGGTAAAATATATATACACAAAGTATGTTTGGCTTTCTTGCCATAACCTCCTATGGTATCGATAGTATTAATTATTTGTTGGCCACATGTGCTCTTGATTCACGTGAAAGGTGAACTCCATTTGAGGAATTATGTTCATGGAATGGTCGAGCTGTAAAATGTATATAGGTGGCTTCTAATCGCACCCTTCTCCTGAGATGATAGTTTATGTAACTTTTTTTTATTTTTTATTTAATAAAATACAATGTAAATCATATATATACCTAAATTTTACAAGGCAATACTACATTACATATACAGCAGTATAATTCTCAGTAAACAAGTGTTTCATTATCACAGAACATGAACTTTAAACCCCTAAATGTTATACTTATTTTTCTTTAAATGATTTACAATATTGGAGATTATATTTACATTAATTTACAGGGGAAATTATTTCATTTATATATAATATATATATATATATATATATATATATATTAGTATATTTTGGTAGCAGTCTTTCCTGTAGACATATATTATTAAATATGACCGAAAAGTAAGATTAATAATTCTAACACGAATTTTCTCAATCTTTCGTACATTACGCTTCACTGTTGGAGGTAAATCAAAAATCACTTCTCCAAAAATTCATTTTTATTTCTAGTCTGACGCGACACGGGCGCGTTTCGTAAAACTTATTACATTTTCAAAGACTTCACAAATACACAACTGATTAGAACTTACGTATTTCTGATTTTATATCTACATTTGAGTGAGGTGGGAGGGGTGATGTGGCATTAACACAAGAAAGAACAAGAGGGGATATTAATAGGGTATTAAAAGTATCAACACAAGACAGAACAGAAACAATGGGTATTGAATAGAAGTGTTAGTAGAAAGCCTATTGGTCCATATTTCTTGATGCTTCTATATTGGAGCGGAGTCTTGAGGTGGGTAGAATATAGTTGTGCAATAATTGGCTGTTGATTGCTGGTGTTGACTTCTTGATGTGTAGTGCCTCGCAAACGTCAAGCCGCCTGCTATCGCTGTATCTATCGATGATTTCTGTGTTGTTTACTAGGATTTCTCTGGCGATGGTTGGTTATGGGAAGAGATTATATGTTCCTTAATGGAGCCCTGTTGCTTATGCATCGTAAACGCCTAGAAAGAGATGTTGTTGTCTTGCCTATATACTGGGTTTTTTGGAGCTTACAGTCCCCAAGTGGGCATTTGAAGGCATAGACGACGTTAGTCTCTTTTAAAGCGTTCTGTTTTGTGTCTGGAGAGTTTCTCATGAGTAGGCTGGCCGTTTTTCTGGTTTTATAGTAAATCGTCAGTTGTATCCTCTGATTTTTGTCTGTAGGGATAACGTTTCTATTAACAATATCTTTCAGGACCCTTTCCTCCGTTTTATGAGCTGTGGAAAAGAAGTTCCTGTAAAATAGTCTAATAGGGGGTATAGGTGTTGTGTTAGTTGTCTCTTCAGAGGTTGCATGGCTTTTCACTTTCCTTCTTATGATGTCTTCGATGAAAACCATTGGAGAAGCCGTTATTGACTAGGACCTGCCTTACCCTACAGAGTTCTTCGTCGACTTGCTTCCATTCTGAGCTGTGGCTGAGAGCACGGTCGACGTATGCGTTAACAACACTCCTCTTGTACCTGTCAGGGCAGTCGCTGTTGGCATTTAGGCACATTCCTATGTTTGTTTCCTTAGTGTAGACTGCAGTGTGGAAACCTCCGCCCTTTTCCATGACTGTTACATCTAGAAAAGGCAGCTTCCCATCCTTTTCCGTCTCGTAAGTGAAACGCAGCACGGAACTCTGACTCAAATGCCTCCTTCAGCTCCTGCAGATGTCTGACATCAGGTACCTGTGTAAAAATGTCGTCAACATACCTGCAGTATATGGCCGGTTTCAAGTTCATGTCGACTAAGACTTTTTGCTCGATGGTACCCATGTAGAAGTGAAAGAAGGAAAGTGAAAAGCCATGCAACCTCTGAAGAGACAACTAACACAACACCTATACCCCCTATTAGACTATTTTACAGGAACTTCTTTTTCCACAGCTCATAAAACGGAGGAAAGGGTCCTGAAAGATATTGTTAATAGAAACGTTATCCCTACAGACAAAAATCAGAGGATACAACTGACGATTTACTATAAAACCAGAAAAACGGCCAGCCTACTCATGAGAAACTCTCCAGACACAAAACAGAACGCTTTAAAAGAGACTAACGTCGTCTATGCCTTCAAATGCCCACTTGGGGACTGTAAGCTCCAAAAAACCCAGTATATAGGCAAGACAACAACATCTCTTTCTAGGCGTTAACGATGCATAAGCAACAGGGCTCCATTAAGGAACATATAATCTCTTCCCATAACCAAACCATCGCCAGAGAAATCCTAGTAAACAACACAGAAATCATCGATAGATACAGCGATAGCAGGCGGCTTGACGTTTGCGAGGCACTACACATCAAGAAGTCAACACCAGCAATCAACAGCCAATTATTGCACAACTATATTCTACCCACCTCAAGACTCCGCTCCAATATAGAAGCATCAAGAAATATGGGCCAATAGGCTTTCTACAAACACTTCTATTCAATACCCATTGTTTCTGTTCTGTCTTGTGTTGATACTTTTAATACCCTATTAATATCCCCTCTTGTTCTGTCTTGTGTTAATGCCACATCACCCCTCCCACCTCACTCAAATGTAGATATAAAATCAGAGATACGTAAGTTCTAATCAGTTGTGTATTTGTGAAGTCTTTGAAAATGTAATAAGTTTTTACGAAACGCGCCCGTGTCGCGTCAGACTAGAAATAAAAATGAATTTTGGAGAAGTGATTTTTTATTTACCTCCAACAGTGAAGCGTAATGTACGAAAGATTGAGAAAATTCGTGTTAGAATTATTAATCTTACTTTTTCGGTCATATATATATATATATATATATATATATATATATATATATATATATATATATATGTATATATATATATATATATATATATATATATATATATATATATATATATATATATATATATTATATAGTTCTCAGTAAACAAACTTTCCATATCATCACCGAGCATGAGCCGTAAACCCCAAATGTTATACCTGATCTTGCCTCGCAAGAACTTCAATATTTTGTCTACTGAGTAACCCTCCTGCCTGCCTATCCACACAAAAAATGTAATCAGAAAGTAACATAATTATTGTATTCTTAATTTTCTTGCATTTTATGTCAATATGAAACATTAAATACCTCATTAACTCCACTCTAATACTTGATCCACATAAAGCTTTATGTAATTGGCTGTGCGTTGGTAAAACGCTGAATTCACGCCCCAATGATTATTTCTCGTTGGCTGGCGAGGTTCTATGAGACTGAACACAACAGTGGAATATTCCTTGAAGGAGACACTTATACTTCTAAGGTGATTGATTGTCTCGACTGGGTTGTGAGTTGGATGTATATCATTACCATCCAAGTAAATAATGGTTAAATGATGTGGCCACTCCAAAGCTGCTGTTAGCACTGGATTGTTATAGTAGTTATGAGCCGTAGCCCCTGGTGACCTGAATATTTGTATTTCTGTTTCAGGTATGTGGATTAATACTGTTGGTAGCTAGCTGTGGCCCACTGTTGCTACTGTATACATTAGGCTTTATAGCCTGGTAGTTGTGGAGACAGTTACTTAAGTTATTAATGGACATTGGTCGAGTTAGGCTAGGATTTGTGGCAGTCTACTTGCTGCTGTAATTTATAATTTGATTGTGAATAGCCTAATTTCTGGCTACTCCTGATTAAAAGGACCAAACTTCAATATTTAGCTTTAAACCAGTATATGTTAACTTTATTGCACTGATTCTTTATTGGATAGTGTGCTTTGACTCTCCGGGCTCGTAAGGCCCATATAAGTATGTGGGACTTTACTAGCACGTGTATTAGTTATTATTTACCACTTAGTAAATATTAGTATAGTAAATTACTTACCACTTAAAAACTTTTGGGAGGTTGATTTAATATTGCTAAATCCACCTTATAATATGATGTAATCATGAGGTTAGTAAGTCATGGTAAATAATATATTCTAAAAGGTTAGTAGACTAACTACAATTATTAATGAAAAAGTTAGGAGGGAATAGCTGCCGAGTAGGTTTGCGTATGTAACGTCAGGGGAACTTCTCGAGAGTCAGTCCAAATTCTCGGCTCCTAGTTGGGGTGTCGAGCCCACGTGTAAACCATAAGTTGAGGCAGCTGGCTCCCGGGTTGCTTCTCTCCACTCTGCAGATAACATACAATGTAACTCCTGCAGTGCTAATATTTCCTCAGTTAATCTCAAATGAATAGATTAACTGCCTGTTAGACTTAAACTTACTCTGGATGTTTAAATTCTCCTGCGGCGCAATGGTCGGTCTATTCTATTACCAATATATATAGCCATAAATACCAATAGAACTTCAGTTGCTGACCGAGCACAATTTCCCTTATAGTGTGAAGCTAACAGCAAAGTCCGCGCGGCGCCGTGAGACGTCGGATGACCCCTATATTGGACGATGCTAGTTGGCTTGCTTCAGCAGGGATCAGATCAAGCTCCTGTTGTCGTGAGACTCAATGTGCAAATGATGCGTTCCCCCTCCCTCTAGTAGTGAACGTCGGGGATATTAGTCAAGCTATTTAATTTATATCGTTCACTAACGAGACAATATTGGCGTCATTTTTTCGCCCTAATATTTAACGTCAAATACCAGAGAACAATTTTCCATTGTTCATAACACTGGATCGAAAGGTTTTATATGATTAAACCACATTTAAGAAATGCTCAATACGTGACGTGATTATTATTTTGCCTGTGAATCAACATATTAGGATGTGGAAATTCACCTTGGGATAGAAATACTTTTTAATGTTTGTGAAATTTAATTAATTTCCAATCTAAATAACAAATGCAAATAAAAGCAAATTGCAGACTGGTTTTAATGAAAATTTAATAAATAAATCGTCACTGCGTGAGCCGTGGTGGGTGACGCAATTACTCTCTACTGATGCTAGGAAAGTTTTGGCGTTTCCTCACTAGAAATTAATATTGATAATAAATTTAATTTCCAAGCACAAACCCATTAACTTGCTGTACTAGGGGTCAGTACTTTGAATGTCGGGAATTTTCGACACCTGGCATTATGTTGATGATTGACTCCGTCTGTCATCTTGAAAAACTCTTGTACTATGAAACCATCTTGAACTAAGGATGCGCAAAGAAATCACATTAACGTGACGTAGTAATGAGAAATCAGTAGGAGCCAAAAGGTGGATTCGAAACCGGTGCACTCTAGACAAAAAAACTAGTCTTCTAAGCAAAATTCTCAGAGGAATTGACAGGGTGGACAATGACAAACTTCTTAGCTCGGGTGGAACGCTAACAAAAGGACATAAGTGGAAACTGAGTACCCCAAATGGGCCACAGAGACATTAGAAATGAACTTTTCAGTGTCAGAGTAGTTAACAGATGGAATGCTTTAGGCAGTGATGTGGTGGAGTCAGACGCCATACTCAGTTTCAAATGTTGATGTGATAGAGCCCAATAGGCTCAGAAATCTGTCGGCCAGTTGATTGACAGGTGAGAGGAGAGACCAATGAGCTGAAGTACAACTAGGTGAACACTGCACCACATCATGGACAAAAGCATTGCAACCCTGGATTCAAGTGAATCCTTCAGGGTATTTTCTTTCTAATGACTATATTACAAACAATTTGTCTTAGAAAATCAGATTTGTTAAAACTGATCAAATCGAAAACATTTCATGAATGGAGGCGCAATTTTTAATTTATTTTATGGAAAATATAAAAAAATTATATAAATAAAAGAAAATCATAATAATATCAGAACAGCCAGTAATTATAATTAGGCACTGTGTAATCTACAATCATAATTAGAAGCTTTATTTGTCAGTGATTAATATAAATAATTATAGTTATTACCAAATTTTCCGTCAAGTTATGGAATTTTTCAAACGTTCAGCATTTGACATGAACAGATTTAGAGACTAAACTGGATGACAATCACTCTGAATCACACAGCTCACGGGATGTATATCTGATTTCAACAGGATTTAAAAGACTTGTCAATATGCCATCATTTTGACACAGTTACTCTGCAATAATTCCAAATATTCTGCTGTTGGCTACCATGGAATCCCTTCTGACTAGTTATTTCATTGTTTTCTATAGTATTTGTATTCCACAATACACATACCGGGTGAGGTGTGTTGGGTGAGGTGCAAGGTAAAGGTGAGGTACAAAGTGAGGGATGTGATGCAGGATGAATGGTGAGGCGCAAGGTGAGTGTGGGGGGGGGGGGGGAGGGGTATAATATATACATATAATATATATTTATAGGATATTGTGCCTCGGTTAAAAGACCAGATCAGACCCTCGGTAACAAGCCAGTGGTACACTCCTCGGCAGGTCCGAATAAATGAAGATACAAATCCGCAACTAACTAAAGCACCAATTCTTTCTAATCTGAGCAAGAACAGGGCCTCAAATAATTGGTGAAAACAAAGCACTACTGCACAAGGCAACAACAACCAAATAGATCATGGCAGCTAAACGAATATACCTGCTATTGCCTCCAAAACCTCACAAGAACGAATGATAATCCCTACGTCATCAAATGCCCCAGTAGCTGGCTGCAACAAAGACGCTAGGACCCAATCAAGAGTCTCCTCACCCACCAAGAAAAATGAAAGTGTTCCTACGGTTATTGCCTCCGTGGCAGAGACCTTCAGCAAGATGCTAGACAAAGCATTCCGAGCACTAGAACAGACCCCCCCCCCCCCCACCCAGTCAAGGAAGGAAACAAACTACTGAACTTATTTCTTCCACACTTCTTCAAGCCTTACCTGAAAAGGTTGACGAAGTAGAAGTCGAAGAAGGTTACGTAACTGAACGGTTTCAGCACCCAATAGCAGTCTACACTCCAGCCAAGAAGATACAAGCCGTCGGGGGAAATCAGCACTTTAGAAACTACCATGGACTCAATGGATTCATCTCTAACGGAATAATGGACAATCTCAAGATTATACAATGGAATATTCAAGGACTCAAAAACAAAGCACAAACACTCAGAGCAGTGCTTCTCAAGGACAACATTGATATCGTTTTACTTCAAGAAACACTCACCAGGACTGAAAGAAATATCAATATCCCAGGATATCAAGTTTTCCACTGCCCTATGGCACAAAGTGGTACCAGAGGCATTTCAATTCTAGTAAGAAATCATATCAATGTCACGGCAATCACAGACCTGCCTAACTCTGGTGAGAACGTCGAAATTATGGGTGTTAATCTCACTATGAGGAACTCAGTGTTGTCCATCTTCAATCTATACAGGAGCCACAGAGAACACGACATGGATCTATCTGCAATCTTTGAAATAGCAGTCATTACACCTACTATCATCTCGGGTGACTTCAACGCTCATAGTAAATTACAAATTAATTCACCAAGAACCGTCGCCAACGGAAGACATATTGAACACCTTTTGGATGAAGTACCTGAAATCATTCTGCTTAACTCGACGGAACCAACCCACACTGGTGGGGGAAAGCTGGACCTCACGTTTGTTTCCACCAGAATTTATGAGTTGTGTCATTGGCCAGTGGATCATGTTCTGACAAGTGACCACTTTGCTACTTAAACAGTTATTAGTATAGCACTACCACCTAGACCTCCAGCTCCCGAGCCCGGATGGGACTTCATCAAGGCAGATTGGACGAAGTTTCAGGAAGCTCTCGAAACTTGGCACCAAAACTACACTCCTCCTGACAACACCGAAGAAATGAAAAAAGATTTAGTAAATGCAATACATAGAGCAGCAAATCACGCCATCCCCAAGAGGAAAACAATTACCCAACAACATAAGGACCATTGGTATTACTGTGATAGGATCAAAGAACTACATAACAAACTAAATCGTGCATGAAAGAATTTCAGAAGAGATAGAACCGAAGCTAATCTAGGACTTCTTAGAGCTAAATCAGCATACATCCTTGGGCGACATCTGGAGGGAGATCAGCAAGGCCGAAGGAAAATCCCCTCCTGCTCTGCCACATCATGTTCATCCAGAGCAAGAAGCAGAAAGGTTAGCAAATCTATTTGCTTCAAGAGCCAGTTCCACTGAACTTCCTCAAACAACTCTGACTCACCAACAAAAACTTCATGCAGCATTATGAAAAAAAAAAATGATGATGCTTTAGCCTTACCTGACGAACTAGATCAACCTTTCAATCTAAAAGAACTCAGGAGCGCTACAAAGAAAATTAAAAAATAGCGCCAGGTGAGGACAAAATCACTTACAACATGCTGACCAAGCTAGGAGAATAGGGTGAAGAAGCCTTCTTGAATCTCATTAACAGAGTATAGGTGACAAGAACCCAACCACTCTCATGGAACAGTGCAATTATAGTTCCCATTCCAAAACTTAAAGACCCAGGAAATCCAAGACCCATCTTATTAACAAGCTGTCTGGCCAAAACTGCAGAAAAAATGGCTCTTAATAGAATTGAATGGAAAGCCAATCCACTACACCAAAATATGTTTGCTTACAGAAAAGGTGTTAGAACCACAGAATGCCTTACCGCCCTCCTGGATCAAATCAATGACGAACCTGGATTTCTTATTTTTCTAGACTTAGAAAAGCCTTCGAGTTAGCCAATGCTCCAGCTACACTGTGCTGCTTTGTGGATAAGGAAATCAAAGGACACGCTCTTGCCTTTGCCAGAGGAAGCCTGCTTAACCGAGAAGCTAAAGTCAAATTGCAAAGAAAAACATCGACTTCAAAGAGGCTGGAAAATGGAACTCCGCAGGGAGGAATACTAAGCCGTTTCTCTTCAACTGTCTCATGGAACAATTCATGAAGCTCAAGTTACAAAAAGCCAAACTGCTTAACTATGTAGACGACTTTGTGGTCATCATCATGTGGCCTTTGCTGGAAGCGCAAAGGCGTAAGGAACCATGCACAAAAACGCCTAGATAATATCAGCAGGGAAGCGGAACTCACATCAGTGAAAATAAACAGCAATAAAACCAAAGCAATGAGCGTTAAAATGAGAACTCAAGACATCTGACTCGCAATACAAGGACATGAAATTGAGTGGGTTACCTTGTTCCAATACTAGGAGTCATAATAGACAGCCAGTTGAAATTCACTCAAGAAATTGAATATCTTTGGCAATGTTGTGAAGCCAGAAACTCAGCTTTGCGCTCCCTGATAAGTCTTAGAGATGGTGCATCTCTACCAGTACTCAAAATGTACTACGTTCAAGCAGTTAGGTCACTCATTGACTATGCTGCTCCTGCTCTTACATCCCTCAGTGATAACCATTGGGAGAAACTGGAAGTGTCTCAAAATGATGCCCTCAGAACAATGCTGGAAGCACCTATATGGACGCGTCGAGAGAATCTAAGAATGAAAACCAACTTACCAGCCTTAGAAAACCGGATCAAACAAAGGATAGCCACCATAACAGCAAACTTGTTGGAACCACCGCCAGATTGTCATTCAAAGACAGTATACACAGATTGCTTCAGAGAAACCTTCAATATAGAACAAGTGCATGGACGGATAATCTGGTCAAGATTCTAGAGAAAGTGAACTTGAAATGGACCATTAAAAACAAATGGGAAGATAGACTATATCAACACTTTCGGCAGCCTCCTCCATAGGAAGAATCGAGTCTAAAAATAATCATTGAAGAATTACCAGTTAAAAATTCAGCATGTGACTCGCAGAGACTCAAAGCAGTCATAGAACAACAAATGGAAATCATCTCAAGACCTACAATGATTCACATCTTCACAGTTGGATCAGTTGATAAAGAAAGAGGTTCAGTTGGGGCAGCAGTTTACACTAACAACCACGAAGCTCACTGTAGCATGAATAGTGGGTGCTCAACATTGCAAACAGAATTATATGCCCCTGAAGGAGACCATAAACTATACAATTGAGAATAATTTACATGATGTAATCATTCACACCGACTCCAAATCTTCGCTCCAGGCATTGTTATCCAATCAGCACAGAGATATTATACAACTCTTCACAGAAATCCAACATATAGGAAAAGAAGCCCATAATGTAGGGCTGTCAGTCACCCTAAATTGGTTTCCAAGTCACATTGGCATAGATGGTAATGAAAGGGCAGACTCACTAGCAAAAACTGCCACTGCTCTACCTGTTGTACAGGTTCAAATACCTCCAGAATTTTTACACATTAAGTAGCAAACCAAGAAATAAATACTTCCAACTATCAAAAGTCGCCACAGAGCCAAAGTAGCGGAAGGAAGATCCACTGCGATATGGTACGAACAAGCCACTGGGTACTACTCATTCAAACCTAACAAAACGATATCCAGAGACATTGCAGTAGCCATACACAGACTCAGACTTGGTTACAAGTGCTGCTGGGAGATAATAAGCCCAATAGTTAAAGAGTGTCAAATCTGTGGAACAGAAGCAGAGGCGCCACTATTGCACTACCTTCTGGAATGTGAAGCTACTGAAGCCCAACGCATCAAACTCAACATTAATCCAACGACAGCAGCTGCATTAGATGCACATTCCACCGCGACTACAATGATTAGAAAAGCCGTTGAGGAATAGGACTCACTAGTGAGCATTCTGCATCTACATCCGCCACCAAGATAATGTTAATAAAACAAGACCAAAACCAGTGCACTAAAAGAGACACGAAAAAGAAACAGGGAAAAAGGAGGAATCCCCACCTCCATTTAAAAACTTTGACCCATATATCACAGTAACAAGGTTATAGTGAATAACCGAACTCATTTACAGGCTCACCATAGACCGTGCTACATGGGCATTTCGTTCAGAGTAGCTAAATTTAAAACAACAACAAGGATGTTACATACTAAGTAATATCATTACTGAAACACCATTAACAATACTTTTCAGAAAGTTCCTGGAGGGAGATCTAAAGTGAGAGGAAACTTGCACACATTACATCAATCCATAAGGCTTCAAGCTGCAAATATCGTTAATAAACCTTGACGAAGATAGATGGTAAATTCATGAAATATTGTGTTCAAGACTACATTATAGATTATTATAGATTCCCAGCATTTTCTCAATGGAACAGTTCATATTTAACAAATAGTCTTCATCCCTATTAGGATATTTTTAATATGTTCAACAAACGCAAATCGGTAAACGAAAATTTTTCAGATTTTTCGAAAGCATTTCATTAAATTCCTTTTTGAAAACTGTTCAAAATAAGGATACAGTATTGCATAGAGAGCAGCAGGGTGCTTCGTGGTGCTGTTGCTGGTGAGGAGTGGATACATAACCCATTATTTTATTGATGTTTGGAATGTTACTTGTGCTGGAGCCTGACTACTTGATCCAGCATGGCGGTCGTCCTGCTCTCTCTGTTTTCATAGATAGCGTGGCGGTCGTGCCCCTCTGTTTACATAGATAGCGTGGCGGTCGTCCCCCTCTGTTTACATAGATAGCGTGGCGGTCGTCCCCCTCTGTTTACATAGATAGCGTGGCGGTCGTCCCCCTCTGTTTACATAGATAGCGTGGCGGTCGTCCCCCTCTGTTTACATTGATAGCATGGCGGTCGTCCCCCTCTGTTTACATAGATAGCGTGGCGGTCGTCCTGCTCCCTCTGTTTACATAAATAGCGTGGCGGTCGTCCCCCTCTGTTTACATAGATGGCGTGGCGGCCGTCCCTCTCTGTTTACATAGATAGCGTGGCGTCCTGCTCTCTCTGTTTACATAAATGGTGTGGCGGGCGTCCTGGTCTCACTCTGTTTACATAGATGGTGTGGGGTGCTTCCTGCTCTCATTCTGTTTACATAGATGGTGTTGCGGCCGTCCTGCTCTCTCTGTTTACATAGATGGTGTGGTGGGCGTCCTGCTCTCTCTGTTTACATAGATGGTGTGGTGGGCGTCCTGCTCTCTCTGTTTACATAGATGGTGTGGTGGGCGTCCTGCTCTCTCTGTTTACATAGATGGTGTGGTGGGCGTCCTGCTCTCTCTGTTTACATAGATAGCGTGGTGGACGTCTCCCAGTACTTACATAAAGGGATCACAGGACGCCACACCCTCCACAAACTGGCAGCGGCGTCCACCTGAACGCAACTTTTCCATCCCATTGTTTGAGGAGAATGAAGGCAGAGCGTCCACCATGCTTGTAGCACAAAGCCTGGAATGTTATTGACCCATAGCAAGGTATTGACGCAGTAAATTACATTCAATAGGCACCCTGAGTGCACTAAACAAATTAGTTAGACATTCGGTCATAATTAATTTTATTGAGCCTAATAATGATATATTGTCCTGTTGGACAACTAATTAACATCGTGCTTGGGTCGTTTACAATTACCTTTATGAGGCGGGTCATTAGACCTGTTTTATTCCGTTATGAATAATGTTATTCCGTTACTGTCATCATTTTGTTCTTCTTTTGCGCCAATATCGCTTTAGTAATATCTACATTGGTTGGAATCCCTATGAAATAGGCCATGTTAAGTGTTATATAATGATAACTGTTTTTCATTGTTATCATAGTTACTTCTACACTAATTACTTCTTAGTTACTTGTGCACTAATTACCTCTTATTTACTTCTACACTATGGCTAGTGGGTCCTTCTAAGCATGACGTTGATGAGTGACAGACGAGTGACCTCGTCTGTCTTGACGTTGATAATTGACTTCGTCTAAAGTGACGTTGATGACTGGCCTCACCAGGCATCTTGACAATCTCTTGTACTATAAAACCATCTAGATAAAACCTTGTACTATGAAACCATCTTGGCAAACCATCTTGTACTAAGGATGCACAAAGAAATCACTTTAACGTGATGTAGCAATGTAAATCATTAAGAGCCATGAGGAGGATTCGAACCTGTGTACTCTAGACAAAAAACTGGACCTTTAAGCAAAATTCTCTGAGTAATTGACAGAGTGGGCAATGACAAACCCCTTATCATGGGTGGAACACGAACAAGGAGACACAGGTGAAAACTGAGTATCCAAATGATCCACAGAGACATTATAAATGAACTTTTCAGTGTCAGAGTAGTTAACAGATGGATTGCTTTAGGTAGTGATGTGGTGGAGGCAGACGCCGTACACAGTTTCAAATGTTGATGTGATAGAGGACAATAGGCTCAGAAAGCTATTGACTAATTGATTGACAGGTGTAAGGAGAGACCAAAGAGCCGAAGCTCAGTCCCCGCAAGCACAACTAGGTGAGTGCATGTAGGCCAGACCTGCACCACGGCATTGCAACCAAAAGATTCAACCGAATCCTTTTGGGTCTTTTCTTTCTAATTACTAAATACAGACAATTTGCTTTATAAAATCAGATCTGTTAAAACGCATCAAATCTAAAACATTTCATCAATGGAAACGCATTTTAATTTATTTTACATAAAATATAAATTCATTAGTTAAGTAAAAGAAAATCATAATAATATCAGAACAGGCAGTAATTATAATTATGCACTGTGTAATCTAGATTCATAATTATAATTTTTTTTCCGTGAAGTTATGGAAATTTTCAAACGTTCAGCAATTGACATGAACAGATTTAAGGACTAAACTGGATGACAATCACTCTGAACCTCACAGTTCACGGGACGTAGATCTGATTTCAAAAGGATTTAAAAGACTTGTCAATACGCCATCA
Organism: Procambarus clarkii; assembly: GCF_040958095.1. Lineage (NCBI taxonomy): Eukaryota > Metazoa > Arthropoda > Malacostraca > Decapoda > Cambaridae > Procambarus > Procambarus clarkii. The sequence continues at coordinate 14,780,189 of NC_091167.1, forward strand.
TTTTGACACAGTTACTCCACAATAATTCCAAATAATCCGCTGTTGGCTTCCATGGAATCCATTCTGACTAGTTATTTCATTCTTTTCTGAAGTATTTGTATTCCACAATATACATCACTCATTATTAAGTTGTATTTCTGGGCAAATAAATTAATGTTTCTGGAGATATTTACTTGGCCATTGACGAGTGCCTGACAGCAGAGGTCATTGTTTGCAAGATGAGTGATTGGTTTATTTTGGGCTACAATAGATGACACTGTCGTCACCCCGAACAAGTGTCTCGACTCTGGCAGAGGATACATGTGTCACAGCCGCTGTGTCATGTGTCACAGTCGTTGTGTCATTTGTCACAGCCACTGTGTTATGTGTCAGTCATTGTGTCATGCGTCACAGCCACTGTGTTATGTGTCTAAGCCACTGTGCCATGTGACACAGCCACTGTGACATGTGACACGGCCACTGTGTCATGTGACACAGCTACTGTGTCATGTGTCACAGGCACTGTGCCATGTGTCACAGCCACTGTGGCATGTGTCACAGCCACTTTATCATGTGTCACAGCCACTGTGTCATGTGTCACGGCTACTGTGACATGTGACACAGCCACTGTGTCATGTGTCACAGCCAGTCTGCCATGTGTCACAGCCACTGTGCCATGTGACACAGCCACTGTGTCATGTGTCTTATCCCCTGTGTCATGTGTCACAGTCACTGTGTCATGTGTCACAGCCACTGTGTCATGTGTCACATCCCCTGTGTCATGTGTGTCGTGACGCTGAACCCCGGTTCATTCCGAACACAGCGATTACACAACACATAACACCTTGCCTCAGCAACCGTTACTACCACAGTGTACTCCTACACACACCAGACCCTTGAGGCGTACCACTAGGTTTGTACTGGAACACAATGAGTGAACATATGGAAGGTATTTAAAGGCCGTCGGGTTTTGTCATTTAATTACAAAGAATAGACTCTGACAAATAATAACATATTAACATACTCTATTAGGTAAATACACTTCCAATACCCATAGACCACTTGACCTCCGCGATCACCACCCACACTCGTAACTTCCGCCTAAGTCCCTAATACGGAATGATTACTACAACGCTCTACACCCGGTTAGTCTTTCATTCAATACTCACATACTGCAGACTTAACTTTGTCACTAAGATCACATCAGGTTCTCGCATAGCTGTCTGCTACACTTCGCTGCTGCCACAACGGAGACCCAGAGGACTTCTCGGTTCCACTCCCACAATCAGACTGACTCCAGTCATCCATGGCCTCAAACATTTCACCCCGCCTCTCAAGGAAGGTATAATCCGATTAACCTTATCCCTAGAGCGGTAACCTTGATCCTAGAAGCCTGACGAAGAATAATTCCTCTTTCCAGGAATTATTAATTTGGCTAAACAGCTTCGGTCTTAATCCATTGACCTTTCTTAGATATGTGATCCATAGTATGTCTACTTAACATGTACTTCCAATCATCATTCGTTAAGTGTTGTAGTAATGATCCTCTAGCTAATAATTCCTACTAACTTGTGGATTACAACACCACTCCCCTCCTTAAACACGCATATGTCCCCATATGCATCATTGCAATGGTTCCATTAGTGCAAGGACCTGGAGGATGCACCCACCATATGTGTACAACTAAAAAAATCATCCAATAAGTTCATCATACACACGATGAAATAAATTAACATTTTCCCCGACATGACTCACAACACTTCTCCAACATATACATTATATTCACATCATAGCATAGGTAAAATAGTCTGTATAATTTTTCCCATCTCCAACAATGCACATATACCTAAACTGCTGACATATAATTACATACAGACATAAACATAAAATTACATTTACCAGAATGCTGGCACTTAAACAGAAATGACACTAGTCATTAATATATACACAACACATATATATCTAAGGCTCTTCATCCTTAGCAACAAGTTAATTATAATTTAACATCTTGCCCTGTACTGTTGACATAAGGGCTTACAATGATCACACAATGTTTCACTGGCCTCCTCCACAATTGGCAGCATCACTTCTCTTGTCTTCGTGTCTCATGGTTGCTAGGTCATAGATCCTCCATGACCCAGACAAAACCCAGGCTGTCCAGCCTGGTGAATGTTGTCAATGTCCCATCGTTGCTCTGAGCTAACGTGATCCTGGCCTCCAGAGCAACGGAGATTCCTTCCCCAGGGTCATGTTCCCTCGGGTCTATGCTGCCGTCTCGTTCCAGGGCACCAACCCCAGAACGCTGTAGATACCTCACAGCTCTCTTGTCATCCTTCCTTGCTGTGCTCACCACAACTGTAGAACATTACTCTAGGCCCATCTGCCCAGAGTGTGTCCACCTGTATTCACACCTTCCCGACCGCTGTACCTGCAAAATATTCCCTCGGAGCCCCCTGGCTCAATCCCATTATTACATAACCCCCTCGGCTCCTTACTCTCTCCCCGTATATAGCCTGAGCGCAGCTGCAAAACCATTGCAGCTGGCCCTTATCCCTGCTTTGATGTCAGGGGGCGAATTTCGCCTATAACGTCACGTTGGCTTCACTTCCTCCCCCTTTTTTTTCTAGAATAACTGAGTGTAGCCTCATGGCTTCCCTTCTACTCTACCTGAAGCTCTGTGACATGATCCCGGGGGACCTTCTCAAGCCTAACACTCAGTAATGGTGCCGATGAGGTAATATACAGTATATACATACACATACATTATCACAATAAATACCTCATTAAAATAATTTCACAACTAATGTCACTAAAGCATCATACTGCCACTGGCTCGCCTCTAGCGAGATTCCTGTAACAACTTAATTAATGAGAAATTAGTATATCTGCTTGGCTCGTCCACTGCAACCACCAACACCTGAAATTTTGAAATTCTACATTGTAATCTTATCCATAAGACTTACCCACTCCGACTTAATTAATGAAAATTTTAATGAAAAAAATGAAAGTTTATTAGTCTTTTATGAGTCTTGCTAGGTGTATCGACTTGGCTCGCCTACTGCAGCCACCAACTCGGCAATTATCCACATTTCATCTTATCCATAAGACTTACCCTCTCCGACACACCATCTCCTCTGGTCATCCCAACCACTGATGACCTTAATTAATATAACGCCACACATCCCCACAACTACTTCCTGCGTCCTAACGCACCGACCTTGCTACGCCAATACTCACCTTACCGACCACTACCTGGCGCCCCTGCGCCACCATATACTCAACACCACACTCCATACCAGGCGTCCAAACGCCACCAACACAACACACCCGGCGTCCCCAACGCCCTCAACACAACACACGGCGTCCCCAACGCCCTCAACACAACACACGGCGTCCCCAAGGCCCTCAACATACACACAGCGTCTTCAACGCCATCAACACAACACACACGGCGTCCCCCAACACCATTACCACCACAGGCATATGCCTCGCGCCAGAGCGCATCAAAACACCACGAGACGTCACCACCAATAACACCACCAATAAGTAACCAGACGCCACACACACTCCCTTTTCTCTCATAATCCGTTAATTACCTGACCAACACTCGTCAGGCATAATTTCTTGTGTAGTGGCCACCCGCCACACTCTACCACCTGCGTTAATATACTTCAACGCTAATATCTACAATACACCCGGTGTTACAACAACCAGTTATGCTACACATGCTACACCTTGGCGCTACAATGCCAACAATGTCATGCACTATACTACATCAATGATATCAACAGTCAAAACATGCACATTTCACTACAGTAAATACTATGCATTTTGCTGGCGTTTAATAAGCCACTACACGTGCATTACACTACAAAACCCGGCGTACTAATGCCAATACACAACCATGCTCTACACTCGGCGTACAAACGCCAATACACAACCATGCACTACTCCCGGCGTCCAAACACCAATACACAACCATGCACTACTCCCGGCGCCACACACCCCCACCAACGGGACACGCTCCCCGTGTCCCAAGGTAACACTCTCCATAATGCTACCTGCACCCACTAAAAATCTCCATGGCCCTCTCCAGGGTACACTAGACGGCGAACCCCAGACGTCAAATTATGCGTCGCTCGCTATGCCAAGGCGTCCATAATTCACTGCGACTATTTTCTGTATCTACACCTGACAACGCCGGAACTCGCACAGTACTTTAGGTAATATTTCATTATCCTTAAAATATTCAATTTACACGTTACATGAAATTTAATTAACTTTAAATTACGTAGTTTTCACGCTTAATTTCACCTTAGCAACGGTTTCTCACTATTTCTGCCTTACCAACGATATAAAACAAGCTCCAAGGTGCGGCTCGCTTGGCCCGCACATGGCCGCACATGGCCCACGCTGGCCCACATTCACCCGCGCTAGTTTACCTCGCCACGCTGTATAATCCGCACTACGAACACTGTATAATCCGCACTACGAACACTGCACTTGTTTTGGATCCCGATGCTTCAGTGGTCCAGACTTGCCTCTTAGCCGTCTCTCGTTGCGGGAATCTGGAAAGAAAGAAATAAACCCCACATGTGCCCCACAATGGCCTAGTCCCTTTAATAAACTAACTCCTCTGACCTGGTCTCACCTGACCCTTCTTTCCTCCGTCTAGTAACCACCGTTCTCACCACAACCCGACGTCTACCGTTTCCCGAACATTCCCTCGCCAACTAAACCAGAACCACACTTCCTTCATCTCGCACAGTGTTCCAAAACCTGTTTGCGCTGCCACCAAATATGTCGTCTACCAATTCCCTAACATTCCCTCACCAACCAAACCAGGAACACTATGAGGGGACAGATGGAAAGTCTTTAAAGGCCGTCGGGTTTTGTCATTTAATTACAAAGAATAGACTCTGACAAATAATAACATATTAACATACTTTATTAAGTAAATACACTTCCAATACCCATAGACCACTTGACCTCTGCGGTCACCACCCACACTCGTAACTTCCGCCTAAATCCCTAATACGGAATGATTACTACAACGCTCCACACCCGGTTAGTCTTTCATTCAATACTCACATACAGCAGACTTAACTTCGTCACTAAGATCACATCAGGTTCTCGCATAGCTGTCTGCTACACTTCGCTGCTGCCACAACGGAGACCCAGAGGACTTCTCGGTTCCACTCCCACAATCAGACTGACTCCAGTCATCCATGGCCTCAAACATTTCACCCCGCCTCTCAAGGAAGGTATAATCCGATTAACCTTATCCCTAGAGCGGTAACCTTGATCCTAGAAGCCTGACGAAGAATAATTCCTCTTTCCAGGACTTATTAATTTGGCTAAACAGCTTCGGTCTTAATCCATTGACCTTTCTTAGATATGTGATCCATAGTCTGTCTACTTAACATGTACTTCCAATCATCATTCGTTAAGTGTTGTAGTAATGATCCTCTAGCTAATAATTCCTACTAACTTGTGGATTACAACATGTGACACGGCCACTGTGTCATGTGACACATCCCCTGTGTCATGTAGTCACAGCCACTGTGTCATGGATACGGCTTAAAGAGCATTACAGAGGTTATAACTACAACTACACATGTGATACTGAATATGTGTGAACGTTTCTTTCTGTCCTGAAACATCGACATGCAACACATGAGGCAGTGGTGCCAGGTGCAAGGTTAGGGGTGAGGTGCCAGGTGAGGTGCACGGTGACGGGTGAGGTGGGTTGGGTGAGGTGCACGGTGAGGGGTGCGGTGCAAGGTTAGGGCTGTGGTGCCAGGTGAGGTGCACGGTGACGGGTGAGGTGGGTAGGGTGAGGTGCAAGGTGAGGGTGAGGTACAAAGTGAGGGGTGATGTGCAATGTTAGATGTGCAAGGTGTGATTTCAGGTGAGGTGTAAGGTAAGGGTGAGGTGCAAAATGATGAGTGTGGTGCCAAGTAAGTTGCAATGTGAGGGATGAGGTGCAAAGTGAGGGGTGTGATGCAGGGTGAGTGTTGAGGCGCACGCTGAGGGGTGAGGTGTAAGGTGAGGGATGAGGTGAGAGGTGAAGTGCAAGGAGAGGGATGAGGTGAGGGGTGAGGTGCATTGAGGTACACTTCAACCCTCTCTGAATATATCTATTTAAATAAAAATGGAAATGATCGCTTGTTCAAATTCGCTAATCACCGAAAGTTCTTCACCGAATGCTTTGAAATTTTGACACAACGTTCCATTCGCATTTTAACGGGTTTTTATAAATATACCATATAGATGTCACGTCTGTGACGGGATTTTTTTTAAATATGTTTTTCATATGAGGGAAATCTTCGAAACGTCTTTACCGATTACTTTGAAATTTTAACACAACGTTGAATTCACATAGTAGCATGTTTTTACATACCTACTATATACATGCCTCACCTGTGACAGGTTAAAAACATGCTTTTGTGAAAAACATCGCAATCTGTTGCACGTTAGAGCAACACACGCTGTAATCTCCAAAAGTTTATCACCGATTACCTTGAAATTTTTACAACGTTCCATTTGCATACGCACATGTTTTTATATACCTACTATATAGATGCCATGCCTGTGACAGGTAAAAACATGATTTTTTTTAAACATCACCATCTGTTGCACGTAGGAGCATCACATGCTATACTAAATGTGCTACATTTACATTTCAATGTTTCCGATTGCATTGATAAATTGAATTTTCATAGATTTTGATTTACTTTCAGTTTGATTTAATTATTTTGTGACATTGCATTGGAAATTAACTGTGTTGTTTACCATACCGTTCATTTTATATAAGTATAAGTATAGATGCCATGCCTGTGACAGGTAAAAACATGTTTTTTTTTAAACAGCACCATCTGTTGCATGTAAGAGCAACACATGCTATACTAAACATGTTATGATTTCATTTTAATGTTTCCAATTTCATTGATAAATTGAATTTTCATAGATTTCGGTTTATTTTCATTTTTGTTTAATTATTTTGTGTGACATTGCATTGGAATTGAGCTGTGTTGTTTACCATGTTTACTATTTCGTGAGTATACTTTATTTTTGTATTTTTTCATTGTTTTTCATTTCGTTTCTTTAACTGTTATTCTTATATTTCAGTGATGGAACATCAGATCATTTGAGAATACATTGGATGAGGGAGTGGGGAGGACGAAGAGACGGGAGTGGGGGATGGTAGGAAGGACGAAGGATCAGGGGGAGGGGGTAATGGTGGGGAGAATGAGAGGACAGGGAAATGGGGAATGGTGAGGAGGAAAAGGGGACAGGGGAGTGAGGGATGGTGGGGAAGGACGAGGGGACTGTAGAATGTGGAATGGTTAGGATGACGATGGGACAGTGGAATGGGAGATGGTGGGGAGGACAAATGGACCGGGGAAAGGAATGGTGGGGAGGACGTAGGGGGTGAGGGAGTGGGGAACGGTGGGGGAGGACTGGGAGACAGGGGGAAGGTTGATGTGGCTCAGCAATGCATATGCATTGCTGAGCCACAGCATCACATTAAGGACCCATCGCAGGGACCCTTAAAAGAGATGGTAATTTCGGAGTATTTAAATACCCCAAAGATCAACACCTCCCAAGAGCACCAGAGCAGGTGAGGGGTCATTTATACGTTAATTTCATCAAGTCCCTGTTAATATGGGAAGACACAGTGTCTCTGCTTAAGGCACAACTCTCCTAAACACGAGAGTTAAGTATACAACTTTAGAACACTTTCCCACCAGGAGACTCGAACCCTAGCCAGCACAGAAGCCTTCCAGCAACTGGCATAACAGGTACGCCTTAACCCTCTCCACCACCTGCTCAGACCCTTAAAAGAGATGGTAATTTTGGAGTATTTAAATACCCCAAAGATCAACACCTCCCAAGAGCACCAGAGCAGGTGAGGGGTCATTTATACGTTAATTTCATCAAGTCCCTGTTAATATGGGAAGACACAGTGTCTCTGCTTAAGGCACAACTCTCCTAAACACGAGAGTTAAGTATACAACTTTAGAACACTTTCCCACCAGGAGACTCGAACCCTAGCCAGCACAGAAGCCTTCCAGCAACTGGCATAACAGGTACGCCTTAACCCTCTCCACCACCTGCTCAGACCCTTAAAAGAGATGGTAATTTTGGAGTATTTAAATACCCCAAAGATCAACACCTCCCAAGAGCACCAGAGCAAGTGAGGGGTCATTTATACGTTAATTTCATCAAGTCCCTGTTAATATGGGAAGACACAGTGTCTCTGCTTAAGGCACAACTCTCCTAAACACGAGAGTTAAGTATACAACTTTAGAACACTTTCCCACCAGGAGACTCGAACCCTAGCCAGCACAGAAGCCTTCCAGCAACTGGCATAACAGGTACGCCTTAACCCTCTCCACCACCTGCTCAGACCCTTAAAAGAGATGGTAATTTCGGAGTATTTAAATACCCCAAAGATCAACACCTCCCAAGAGCACCAGAGCAAGTGAGGGGTCATTTATACATTAATTTCATCAAGTCCCTGTTAATATGGGAAGACACAGTGTCTCTGCTTAAGGCACAACTCTCCTAAACACGAGAGTTAAGTATACAACTTTAGAACACTTTCCCACCAGGAGACTCGAACCCTAGCCAGCATAGAAGCCTTCCAGCAACTGGCATAACAGGTACGCCTTAACCCTCTCCACCACCTGCTCAGACCCTTAAAAGAGATGGTAATTTCGGAGTATTTAAATACCCCAAAGATCAACACCTCCCAAGAGCACCAGAGCAAGTGAGGGGTCATTTATACGTTAATTTCATCAAGTCCCTGTTAATATGGGAAGACACAGTGTCTCTGCTTAAGGCACAACTCTCCTAAACACGAGAGTTAAGTATACAACTTTAGAACACTTTCCCACCAGGAGACTCGAACCCTAGCCAGCACAGAAGCCTTCCAGCAACTGGCATAACAGGTACGCCTTAACCCTCTCCACCGCCTGCTCAGACCCTTAAGCAGAGACACTGTGTCTTCCCATATTAACAGGGACTTGATGAAATTAACGTATAAATGACCCCTCACTTGCTCTGGTGCTCTTGGGAGGTGTTGATCTTTGGGGTATTTAAATACTCCGAAATTACCATCTCTTTTAAGGGTCTGAGCAGGTGGTGGAGAGGGTTAAGGCGTACTTGTTATGCCAGTTGCTGGAAGGCTTCTGTGCTGGCTAGGGTTCGAGTCTCCTGGTGGGAAAGTGTTCTAAAGTTGTATACTTAACTCTCGTGTTTAGGAGAGTTGTGCCTTAAGCAGAGACACTGTGTCTTCCCATATTAACAGGGACTTGATGAAATTAACGTATAAATGACCCCTCACTTGCTCTGGTGCTCTTGGGAGGTGTTGATCTTTGGGGTATTTAAATACTCCGAAATTACCATCTCTTTTAAGGGTCTGAGCAAGTGGTGGAGAGGGTTAAGGCGTACCTGTTATGCCAGTTGCTGGAAGGCTTCTGTGCTGGCTAGGGTTCGAGTCTCCTGGTGGGAAAGTGTTCTAAAGTTGTATACTTAACTCTCGTGTTTAGGAGAGTTGTGCCATATATATATATATATATATATATATATATATATATATATATATATATATATATATATATATATATATATATATATATATATATATATATATATAATGATATTACATATTTATTATTGAAACACCTTTAGCAATACTTTTCAGTGCGTTTCTTGAGGGAGACCTAAAGAAAGAGGAAATCTCTCACTTGCACATATCACACCAATCTATAAGGCTTCAGCTACAATTATTGTTAATGGCACTAGATGATGATAGATGGTAAATTCAATAAATATTTTGTTAAAAAAGATCACATTATAGATTATTATAAATTCAAAGCAGTTTCTCAGTATAACAGTTCACTTTTTAACAAATAGTCTTCCTCCCTATTAGGATATTTTTAATATCTTCAACAAAAGCAAAGCGGTAAACGAAAATTTTCAGATTTTCTGAAAGCATTTCATTAAATTCCTCACTGTAAACTGTTTAAACTAAGGATACAGTATTGCATAGAGAGCAGCAGGGTGCTTCGTGGTGCTGTTGCTGGTGAGGAGTGGATACATAACCCATTATTTTATTGATGTTTGGAATGTTACTTGTGCTGGAACCTGACTACTTGATCCAGCGTGGCGGTCGTCCTGCTCTCTCTGTTTACATAGATGGCGTGGCGGACGTCCTGCTCCCTCTGTTTACATAGATGGCGTGGCGGACGTCCACCTATACTTACACAGAGAAATCACAGGACGCCACACCCTCCACAAACTGGCAGCGGCGTCCACCTGAACGCAACTTTTCCATCCCATTGTTTGAGGAGAATGAAGGCAGAGCGTCCACCATGCTTGTAGCACAAAGCCTGGAATGTTATTGACCCATAGCAAGGTATTGGCGCAGTAAATTACATTCAATAGGCACCCTGAGTGCACTAAACAAATTAGTTAGACATTGAGTCATAATTAATGTTATTGAGCATAATAATGATATATTGTCCTGTTGGACAACTAATTAACAACGTGCTTAGGTCGCTTACAATTACCTTTATGAGGCGAGTCATTAGACCTGTTTTATTCCGTTATGAATAACGTTATTCCGTTACTGTCATCAATTTGTTCTCTTTTTGCGCCAATTTCCACTTCGTAATTACTACATTGTAGGAATCCCTACGAAATAGGCCATGTTCTAATGATAGTTGTCATTCACTATTTTCCTAGTTACTTCTTCACTAATTACTTCTTAGTTACTTGTGAATTAATTACTTCTGAGTTACTGCTACACTTATTACTTCTTAGTTTCATCTACACTAAGGCTAGTACGTCCTAAGCACGACGTTGATGAGTGACCTCGTCTGACATGACGTTGATGACTGACCCCGACTGTCATGACGTTGATGATTGACCTCGTCTGGCATAACGTTGATAATTGACCGCGTCTGGCACGACGTTGATGATTGACCTCGACTGGCGTGACGTTGATGTTTGAATTCGTCTGGCATGACGTTGATGACTGACTTCGTCAGGAAAGACGTCATGACGTTTGATCGTGAAGAGACGTCCAAAGAGTTCGGACGTGTTCCGGTGGCGTGTTCCGTGCAGCGTTCCCGGTTAGTTCCAGAGGAACCCCTTGTATTGCGTGTTTCCAGGAGCGTTCTTCATCAAGTGCACAGCGATCCCTGCAACCTTGCATGAGAGGTTGCATGCATCACGAGACTTCTTCAATTACTTCTGCATGTCGCGGAAACGCACGACGGTGTTTGAATCCAAGATGCTCATCATCGTTGATGATGTCTTGTCTATTAAATGACGGTCTGTTGTCAGTCCTGACTGCGTCCGTGATGCATAGTGGAAGTGGAGGAGGTTGCTGGATGCGTCCGTGGTGCATAGTGGTAGTGGGGGAGGTTGCTGGATGTGTCCGTGGTGCATAGTGGTAGTGGGGGAGGTTGCTGGATGTGTTCGTGGTGCACAGTGGTAGTGGGGGAGGTTGATGGATGTGTCCGTGGTGCATAGTGGAAGTGGGAGAGGTTGCTGGATGTGTCAATGGTGCATAGTGGTAGTGGAGGAGGTTGCTGGATGTGTCCGTGGTGCTTAGTGGTAGTGGGGGAGGTTGCTGGATGTGTTCGTGGTGCTTAGTGGTAGTGGAGGAGGTTGCTGGATGTGTTCGTGTTGCACAGTGGTAGTGGGGGAGGTTGCTGGATGTGTTCGTGGTGCATAGTGGTAGTGGGGGAGGTTGCTGGATGCGTCAGTGGTGCATAGTGGTAGTGGGGGAGGTTGCTGGATGTGTCCGTGGTGCATAGTGGTAGTGGGGGAGGTTGCTGGATGCGTCCGTGGTGCATAGTGGTAGTGGGGGAGGTTGCTGGATGTGTCCGTGGTGCATAGTGGTAGTGGGGGAGGTTGCTGGATGTGTCCGTGGTGCATAGTGGTATTGGAGGAGGTTGCTGGATGCGTCCGTGTTGCATAGTGGTTGTGGGGGAGGTTGCTGGATGTGTCCGTGGTGCATAGTGGTAGTGGGGGAGGTTGCTGGATGCGTCCGTGGTGCATAGTGGTAGTGGGGGAGGTTGCTGGATGTGTCCGTGGTGCATAGTGGTAGTGGGGGAGGTTGCTGGATGTGTCCGTGGTGCTTAGTGGTAGTGGGGGAGGTTGCTGGATGCATCCGTGGTGCATAGTGGTAGTGGAGGAGGTTGCTGGATGCGTCCGTGGTGCATAGTAGTAGTGGACTAGGTTGCTGGATGCATCCATGGTGCATAGTGGTAGTGGGGGAGGTTGCTGGATGTGTTCGTGGTGCACAGTGGTAATGGGGGAGGTTGCTGGATGCGTCAGTGGTGCATAGTGGTAGTGGGGGAGGTTGCTGGATGCGTCAGTGGTGCATAGTGGTAGTGGGGGAGGTTGCTGGATGCGTCCGTGGTGCATAGTGGTAGTGGGGGAGGTTGCTGGATGCATCCATGGTGCATTGTGGTAGTGGAGGAGGTTGCTGGATGTGTCCGAGGTGCATAGTGGTAGTGGGGGAGGTTGCTGGATGCGTCCGTGGTGCATAGTGGTAGTGGGGGAGGTTGCTGGATATGTCCGTGGTGCATAGTGGTAGTGGGGGAGGTTGCTGGATGTGTCCGTGGTGCATAGTGGTAGTGGAGGAGGTTGCTGGATGCGTCCGTGGTGCATAGTGGTAGTGGGGGAGGTTGCTGGATGTGTCCGTGGTGCATAGTGGTAGTAGGGGAGGTTGCTGGATGCGTCCGTGGTGCATAGTGGTAGTGGGGGAGGTTGCTGGATGTGCCCGTGGTGCATAGTGGTAGTGGGGGAGGTTACTGGATGTGTCCGTGGTGCTTAGTGGTAGTGGGGGAGGTTGCTGGATGCATCCGTGGTGCATAGTGGTAGTGGGGGAGGTTGCTGGATGTGTTCGTGGTGCACAGTGGTAGTGGGGGAGGTTGCTGGATGCGTCAGTGGTGCATAGTGGTAGTGGGGGAGGTTGCTGGATGCGTCAGTGGTGCATAGTGGTAGTGGGGGAGGTTGCTGGATGCGTCCGTGGTGCATGGTGGTAGTGGGGGAGGTTGCTGGATGCATCCATGGTGCATTGTGGTAGTGGAGGAGGTTGCTGGATGCGTCCGTGGTGCATAGTGGTAGTGGACTAGGTTGCTGGATGCATCCATGGTGCATAGTGGTAGTGGGGGAGGTTGCTGGATGTGTTCCTGGTGCTTAGTGGTAGTGGGAGAGGTGCTGGATGTGTTCGTGGTGCACAGTGGTAGTGGGGGAGGTTCTGTCGGTGGTGCATAGTGGTCGTGGGGGAGATAGCTGGGTTGTGTAAATGGAGACATACACCGTGCGCCATACCTGCTGCAGGTTTGCAATTGCACACCTGAAGCAGGTAAATGCGTGGTTTACGTCTCCGGGGTGTTCTAGGGGGACCCTGGGTGCGCGTGGTGGGTGTTGCGAGGTGGTCGTGTTTCTCGAGGGGTGGCAGGGTGTGTGTCTCGTGGGGGGTTGTGTGTCGCTGTGGGTAAAAGTGTAAGTATAGGAACAGATGAGCTGAATAGGTGATCAATAGTGGTAGTAGTAGTAGTAGTAGTAGTAGTAGTAGTAGTAGTAGTAGTAGTAGTAGTAGTAGTAGTAGTAGTAGTAGTAGTAGTAGTAGATGAATATGTATGAATATGTGCTGTAGAGTTAATCGTGTGTACATACATAGTAAAATAAATGTATGTAGGATATGTTAAGGGGCATAGAGGGGGGGGGGCCAACCCTACCATGGATGGGTCAGCTAGGAAATCGAGATTTAAAGATGGGTGGTTAGGGAAGGGCATGTGAAGGAGGTTAAGGGGGAGGGGAGGGGCAGGCGCTGGCTATGGAGCGAAAGGAGGGAGAGAGTGAAGTCGTAACATTTTTTACTAAAAATCATTCTTACTCCAAGTCTCTAGCCTTTCGATGTTTTCATGGGTGGGTGAGACACCGGGAATTACTCACATGTCAGACCTGTAGGATGGTCTAGCTACAGGTGTCTTGAGGGTAAATGGTGTAAGAGGCAATGAGGCAGAATACTTTTTTGTAAACAAGTGGGTGGGGACTCCTCACCTCCTCTCCCCTACCTTGCTTCCAGAGTGCTCAGGAGGTGTGTATATCCAGCGCCACATAGATCTGAAGAGTGACACCACATGACCACATGTCACATGGCGGCTCACCTCTTTGAAGGACGAGACACAACTGCGGTGAACGACAACAATACCCTCTACCATACCAAGTCCTGCCCACCCCTCCCCCTCCACCCTCGCCTGGAAGGAGTGCATAGTAAACTACATAGCAGCATATACCACATACCACCACCACCATCACAACATAGGTATGAGGTCCTCCGTGTCGCGCGGCTCCCGGGCGGGGAACGAACGATCGGGGGTGGGTCACCTCTGTGAAGTCTGATGTATAACTGAGCAAAATGAAGCAATTCCTCGCACCATACCGCACTCAAGCCGGCCCCTCCCCCTACACTCAGGTCTGTTTACTTCCCCCCTCTGAAGTACTTTTACTTTTTGAAGTACTTTTTTACTTTACTAGTACTGAAGTACTAATACTTTTTGCTCGATGGTACCCATGTAGAAGTTTGCAAACAGGACACCTAGGGGAGAACCCATGGCAACCCCATCTACTTGCTTATACATGTGCCCATCCGGGCTCAAGAAGGGTGCCTCTTTAGTACAAGCTTGGAGTAGTTTCCTCAGAATATTTTCTGGTATGTCAAGAGGACATACTCTTGACATACCAGACAGAGACTTGTTTTGTCTCTGACCAAACTAAGTTCCAAAGGGTAACAAAGGACACTACAGCCGAATTAAAAGCAAAGGTCAACAAACTGATCGAAACTGTGAACGCCAAGAAATCCGGACTCCACCTGCCAAAGATCATTGGGGAATATAAACCTGGATATGCGTATGGAAATGTCAAGACACACAAGCCTGGAAACCCACTTTGGCCAATCATTAGCCAGATACCCACACCCACGTACAGACTGGCGAAGCGACTCAACGGCCTGCTGACTCCTTATGTTCCTTGCGCCTTCAGCCTGAAGTCTCCAAAGGAATTTGTTGACTTACTGCAGGGCACACGGGCCACAGGGAAAAGAGCCTCGTTGGACGTAGAATCGCTGTTTACCAACGTACCTGTGGACGAGACAATCGGGATGATAGCCGACAGAGTGTATCGTGATCCAGCCTGTACTTCTCTTGACATACTAGAAAATATTCTGAGGAAACTACTCCAAGCTTGTACTAAAGAGGCACCCTTCTTGAGCCCGGATGGGCACATGTATAAGCAAGTAGATGGGGTTGCCATGGGTTCTCCCCTAGGTGTCCTGTTTGCAAACTTCTACATGGGTACCATCGAGCAAAAAGTCTTAGTCGACATGAACTTGAAACTGGCCATATACTGCAGGTATGTTGACGACATTTTTACACAGGTACCTGTTGTCAGACATCTGCAGGAGCTGAAGGAGGTATTTTAGCGGAATTCTGTGTTGTGTTTCACTTACGAGATGGAGAAGGATGAGAAGCTGCCCTTTCTAGATGTAACAGTAATGGAAAGGAGCGGAGGTTTCCATACTGCAGTCTACACTAAGGAAACAAACATAGGCATGTGCCTCAATGCCAACAGTGACTGCCGAGACAGGTAGAAGAGGAGTGTCTTTAACGCTTATGTCGACTGTGCTCTCAGCCACAGCTCAGAATGGAAGCAAGTCGACGAAGAACTCTGTAGGGTAAGGCAGGTCCTAGTCAACAACGGCTTCTCCAATGGTTTCGTCGAAGACATCATAAGAAGGAAAGTGAAACGCCATGCAACCTCTGAAGAGACAACTAACACAACACCTATACCCCCTATTAGACTATTTTACAAGAACTTCTTTTCCACAGCTCATAAAACGGAGGAAAGGGTCCTAAAAGATATTGTTAATAGAAACGTTATCCCTACAGACAAAAATCAGAGGATACAACTGACGATTTACTATAAAACCAGAAAAACGGCCAGCCTACTCATGAGAAACTCTCCAGACACAAAACAGAACGCTTTAACAGAGACTAACGTCGTCTATGCCTTCAAATGCCCTCTTGGGGACTGTAAGCTCCAAAAAACCCAGTATATAGGCAAGACAACAACATCTCTTTCTAGGCGTTTAACGATGCATAAGCAACAGGGCTCCATTAAGGAACATATAATCTCTTCCCACAACCAAACCATCGCCAGAGAAATCCTAGTAAACAACACAGAAATCATCGATAGATACAGCGATAGCAGGCGGCTTGACGTTTGCGAGGCACTACACATCAAGAAGTCAACACCAGCAATGAACAGCCAATTAATGCACAACTATATTCTACCCACCTCAAGACTCCGCTCCAATATAGAAGCATCAAGAAATATGGACCAATAGGCTTTCTACAATCACTTCTATTCAATACCCATTGTTTCGTGTTCTGTCCTGTGTTGATGAAATTAATACCCTATTAATGCCACCTCTTGTTCTGTCTTGTGTTGATGAAATTAATACCCTATTAATGCCACCTCACCCCATCCACCTCTCTCAAATGTAGATATAAAACCGGAGATGCGTAAGTTCTATTCAGTTGTGTATTTGTAAACTAAAGTCTTTGAAAATGTAATAAGTTTTACGAAACGCGCTCGTGTCGCGTCAGACTAGAAATAAAAATGAATTTTGGAGAATTGATTTTTGATTTACCTCCAACAGTGAAAAGAAATGTACGAAAAATTGAGAAAATTCGTGTTAGAATTATTAATCTTACTTTTTCGGTCATATTTAATAATATATATATATATATATATATATATATATATATATATATATATATATATATATATATATATATATATATATATATATATATATATATATATATTTATATATATATATATATATATATATATATATATATATATTTATATATATATATATATATATATATATATATATATATATATATATATATATATATATATATATATATATATATATATATATATATATATGCAGTCTTTCTTGTAAATATATGTTGCTGAATATGACCGAAAAGGTAAGATTTATAATTCTAACACGAATTTTCTCAATATTTCATATTTCTTATGTTTTTCTTTACTGTCGGTGGTAATAAAAGTAATAATTCTCCGAAATTCATTTTTTAATTGTCTGACGCAATTAATGAATGCGTTTCGTAATTCGTATTACATTTTCAAAGATTTAATTTACACACAAATTCTTCGTACTTATATTCTATTGGATGAGGTGATATGGTACAAAAGTTTTGGGTGAGGTGGCAAACACAAGACAGAACACGAAACAATGGGTAAAATTTGGATAAGTGAACATATGAATGGAAGTAACTGCAGAAGGTCTATTGGCCCATACTTCCTCTTGCTGCTTCCATATTGGTTCGGGGTCTTTAAGTAGGTAGAATATAGTTGTGCATTAATTTGCTGTTGATTGCTGGTGTTGACTTTTTGATGTGTAGTGCCTCGCTGATGTCAAGCCGCCTGCTATCGACGTACCTATCGATGATTTCTGTGTTGTTTGTTAAGATTTCTCTGGTGATGGTCTGGTTGTGAGAAGAGATTAAGTGTTCCTTGATGGCTCCCTGTTGCTTATGCATTGTTAGTCGCCTAGAAAGAGATGTTGATTTCTTGCCTATATACTGAGTTCTTTGGGGCTTACATTCCCCAAGTGGGCATTTAAAGGTATAGATGACGTTGGTCTCCTTCAGAGCGTTCTGCTTGGTGTCTGGCGAGTTTTTCATGAAAAGATTGACCGTTTTTTTTATTTTATAATAAATTATCATCATATCATTAACATCATAAAAAGAAAGGTAAAACGCCATGCAACTTCTGAAGAGTCAACCAACACAACACTTGTACCACCAATTAAACTATTTTACTGGAACTTGTTTTCGACGGTTCGTAAAACGGAGGAAAGTGTCCTGAAAGATATTGTTGATAGGAACATCATCCCTACAGACAAAAATCAGAAAATACAATTGATAATAACCTTGTAATAACCATTCCGTTGAAATAACCAAGTCCTTGCAAGAGGGTAATAATCAAAGTGTCATCTACGGGTTTTGTTACCCGAGGAGGGGAGAAGGGGACTGCTGGCTTAATGAAAGCTCGGTCTTTCATGAGATTAAGACAAATGCACTGCAGATAATAACGTACGTGGAGTGTCCAGGGGTCGTCCGAAGGTTCAAAGTTGACAATCTCTCCAGCACAACAAAAACAATGTACATGATCACCAACTCCTAAGAAAAAAGAAAATATATATAAATATATAAATAAATAAATGAGTGAAAATACTAGGGAGGGTCACACCAGCATAACTCCCGCGGGTTAATCTCCACACCTCCTCGTCGCCGTAATGCAAACACATTTAGAGTAGGTATAATAATAATAATAATAATAATAATAATAATAATAATCATAATAATAATAATAATAATAATAATAATAATAACAATAATAATAATAATAAATGTTCCACTACTCACCACATGTGAAAAAGTCCGCACGACTCAATCCTTCAGGTGAGTGACTGAACTTATCCAGCCAGATGATTCCAAATGATGCCACACGAGCCTTATACCCCCACCATCTCTCGGTATACAGGTAGAGAGAATGGTAGAATTACAGAGTTTTCACCAGTCCATTCTACAGCACCTACAATTATTCACGGGTGAATAATAATATTAATAATAATATTAATACCTCCCCACAGTGGTAGTGGGGAGGTTGCTGGATGCGTCCGTGGTGCACAGTGGTAGTGGGGGAGGTTGCTGGATGCGTCCGTGGTGCAGTGGTAGTGGGGGAGGTTGCTGGATGCGTCCGTGGTGCACAGTGGTAGTGGGGGAGGTTGCTGGATGCGTCCGTGGTGCACAGTGGTACTGGGGGAGGTTGCTGGATGCGTCCGTGTTGCACAGTGGTATTGGAGAAGGTTGCAGGAGGCGTTCGTGGTGCATAGTGGTAGTGGGGGAGTTTGCTGGATGCGTCCGTGGTGCACAGTGGTAGTGGGAGAGGTTGCTGGATGCGTCCGTGGTGCACAGTGGTAGTGGGGAGGTTGCTGGATGCGTCCGTGGTGCACAGTGGTAGTGGGGAGGTTGCTGGATGCGTCCGTGGTGCACAGTGGTAGTGGGGGAGGTTGCAGGATGCGTCCGTGGTGCATAGTGGTAGTGGGGGAGGTTGCTGGATGCGTCCGTGGTGCACAGTGGTAGTGGGGGAGGTTGCAGGATGCGTTCGTGGTGCATAGTGGTAGTGGGGGAGTTTGCTGGATGCGTCCGTGGTGCACAGTGGTAGTGGGAGAGGTTGCTGGATGCGTCCGTGGTGTATAGTGGTAGTGGGGGAGGTTCCGTCCGTGATGCCTTGGTGTCCTTAATGGACTTTAATGTTCTTTATGGGCCTTGGTGTCCCTTAATAGGCATTTGTGTCCAAGATGGGCCTTCTTGTCCTAGATGGGCTTTGGTGTCCTTGATGGACCTTGGTGTCCTTGTTGGGTCTTTGTGTCCTTGATGGGGTCTTTGTGTCCTTGATGGGTTTTGTTGTCCTTGATGGGTCTTGTTATCCTTAATTGGTCTTGGTGCCCATGCTGGGCCTTTGTGGCCTTGATGGGACTTGTGTCCTTGATGGGCCTTGGTGTCCTTGATGGGCCTATGTGTCCTTGATGGGCCTTGTTGTCCTTGATGGGCCTTGTCGTCCTTGATGGACCTTATTGTCCTTGATACACCTTGGTGTCCATGATGGGCATGTTGTCCTTGATGGGCATTGGTGTCCTTGATGGGCCTTGTTGTCCTTGATGGGCCTTGGTGTCCTTGATGGACCTTGGTGTACTTGATGGGCCATGTTGTCCTTGATGGGCCTTGGTGTCCTTGATGGGCCTTGTTGTCCTTGATGGGCCTTGGTGTCCTTGATGTGCCTTGTTGTCCTTGATGGACCTTGGTGTACTTGATGGGCCTTGGTGTCCATGATGGGCCTTGGTGTCCATGATGGGCCTTATGTGTCCTTGATGGGCCTTATGTGTCCTTGATGGACCTTTGTGTCCTTGATGGACCTTGGTTTCCTTGATGGGCCTTTTGTGTCCTTGATGGACCTTGGTGTACTTGATGGGCCATGTTGTCCTTGATGGGCCTTGTTGTCCTTGATGGGCCTTATGTGTCCTTGATGGACCTTGGTGTCCTTGATGGGCCTTGTTGTCCTTGATGGACCTTGGTGTACTTGATGGACCTTGGTGTCCATGATAGGCCTTGGTGTCCATGATGGTCCTTGGTGTCCTTGATGAACCATGGAGTCCTTGATGGTCCTTGGTGTCCTTGATGGACCTTGGTGTCCATGATGGGGCCGTGTTGTCCTTGATGGTCAAGCTACAGAGCAATCCGTCCTCCTAATATAGCGACGCATTTTGACGAATACACTACCTAAGGTAAAAATTTGTCGTGGTAGAAAATGGTAGCGGCTCGTGAAATTCACATACCTAGAGCATACCTGGAGCATACCTGGAGCATACCTGGACCATATCTGGAGCATACCTGAACCATACCTGGAGCATACCTGGACCATACCTGGACCATACTTGGACCATACCTGGACCATACCTGGAGCATACCTGGACCATACTTGGACCATACCTGGACCATACCTGGATCATACCTGGAGCATACCAGGACCATACTTGGAGCATACCTGGAGCATACCTGGACCATACTTGGAGCATACCTGGAGCATACCTGGAGCATACCTGGATCATATCTGGAGCATACCTGGAGCATACCTGGACCATACTTGGAGCATACCTGGACCATACTTAGACCATACCTGGATCATACCTGGATCATACCTGGAGCATACCTGGAGCATACCTGGACCATACCTGGAGCATACCTGGACCATACTTGGACCATACCTGGACCATACTTGGAGCATACCTGGACCATACCTGGAGCATACATGGACAATATCTACAGCATACCTGGCTCATACCTGGAGCATACCTCGAGCATACCTCGAGCATAGCTGGTGCATACCTGGAACATACCTGGAGCATACCTGGAACATACCTTTAGCATACATGGACAATATCTACAGCATACCTGGCTCATACCTGGAGCATACCTGGCTCATACCTGGAGCATACCTGGAGCATACCTCGAGCATAGCTGGTGTATACCTGGAGCATACCTGGAACATACCTGGAGCATACATGGACAATATATACAGCATACCTGGCTCATACCTGGAGCATACCTGGAGCATACCTGGAGCACACCTGGAACATAACTGGAGCATACCTGGATCATAGCTGGTGCATACATGGAGCATACTTGGAACATACCTGGAGAATAGCTGGTGCATACCCGGAGCATACCTGGAACATACCTGGAGCATACCTGGAATTTACCTGGAGCATAGCTGGTGCATACCTGGAATATACCTGGAGCATAGCTGGTGCATACCTGGAGCATATCTGGAGAATAGCTGGTTCATACCTGGAGCATAGCTTGTTCGTACCTGGTGCATACCTGGAGCATACATGGATCATACCTGAAGCATAGCTGGTTCATACCTGGAGCATAGCTGGTTCATATCTGGAGCATATCTGGAGCATACCCGGAGCATAGCTGGTTCATACCGGGATCATACTGTAACGCCAGGAGAGTGCACCCACGACTCACCATGGGAACGTCCTGGTAAGGTCAACCTGTACCTCACATTCAGCTAGAGTTAATTGAAATATTTTCTGGCTTCTCCACTAGTCAGCTTGCTTCTGTTATGAAAAATCCTAATAGTCTTAGTAAACAATCTTATGATACATTTTAATGGCTTTTTTGTACGTCATGGGCAGCTGACGCCCTTATGTGCTGGCCAAGTTGGCTGAATCAGCTGGGAACAGGTCCACACCAGACGTTCCCACAACAGTGCAAAACGTCCCCCCCCCCTTCTGATTCAGTTGTATATATACCCCTGTATGATAGTAGAGAGAGAGAGACAGTGCTGGAGTGTCGGAGAGTGTGTGAGGCGGCAGGTCATCAAGCAAGCCTCAAGAGACAGAGTGACTCCACCCACTGAGAGGCAGAGAGTGGTCTAAAGGTAATGTGTTTGATCTTTGATACGTTTCCTTGTCTGGATCCCGTAACAATTGCCAGTATTGCCAGTGTTAAAGTAGGATTTCATAAGTAGGGAATTACATAATTTGTTCTCAATAAACTCATGTTGAACTTCCCATCTGTATCAATGGTTGAATTCCCGTAGCTTCTGGATATAATTGGCTAACAACCGTCCCATAAATATTGACAGTTAAAGAAAGAGGACTCTCTAAGTCAAGCAATGTTTCTTGCCTCGTTGCTTGTTATAGTCTCAATGGTCAAGGCAGATGGTGGCAGCGTCTATTAATTGATCCTGTGTAGCATCTCCTTGCAGGAAGGGTAACTTTTGGTTCTGGTGCTATATGGTGGTGTTACAAATGATTATTAATGTTTCATATGTTTAGTTTATGTATATTGTGGTGTTACAATACCTGGAGCATAGCTGGTTCATTCCTGGAGCATAGCTGGTTCATACCTGGAGCATAGCTGGAGCATAGTTGGTTCATACCTGGAGCATAGCTGGTTCATACCTGGAACATACCTGGAGCATACCTTGAGCATACCTGGATCATATCTGGAGCATAGCTGGTTCATACCTGGAGCATAGCTGGTTCATACCTGGAACATACCTGGAGCATACCTCTACTCCTCACTTGTTCTGTTCTGCATTTCCTTCCGTATCTTTCGCTGCAGAACGTTGTAATTCTACTGTGCAAATTTGGGACCTGGTCCTCAAGTATCTTCCATGTATATATTGTTTGATAACGTTCTCGTCTCATTTGCAGAGAATACATTTTGAGAGCTTTGAGACGATCCCAATAATTTAGATGTTTTATCGTGTCTGTGCGTGCCGTATATGTTCTCTGTATTCCCTCTAATTCACAGATCTCTCCCGATCTGAAAGGGGAAGTGAGTACCGACCAATACTCAAGACGGGACCGCACCATTGATTTAAATAGTAAAATTTGCTGTGGGGTCTCTGGATTTGAACGTTTTCATAATCCATCCTATCACTTTCCTAGCCGCCGCTATATTTGCTGAGTTATGTTCATTAAATGTCAGGTCGTCAGATATCATAGTTCCATGATCTTTTAACATATTGCTTTCTTTCTATGAGCAGGTCTACTTGTGTCCTGTACCCTGTGTTTCGTTTAACTTTCTCGTTTCCACCATACCTTAATACCTGAAACGTGTCACCGTTAAACATCATGTTATTTTCAGTTGCCTAATCGAAGACCTTATTAATATCTGTCTGCAGTTTTTCAGTGACTTCTACATAGACACTTTTCATCCTGATTTTTGTATCATCAGCAAAGAATGACACGAAGCTGTGACTAGTATTGTTTGTCGTCATCCAAGATACGAATGAGAAATATCAGCGGTGCAAAGATTGTGCCTTATGGTTCAAAGCTTTTCACTGCACTTAAATTTGATCTTATTTGATTGGCCATCACTCTCTGCATTTTGTTTGACAGAAATTTGAAAATCCAACGCCCCACTGTACCCGTTATTCCTATTGATCTCACTTTATGGGCTATCACTCCATGGTCACATTTGTCGAACGCCTTTGCAAAGTCTGTGTATACAACATCTGCATTTTGCTTTTCTTCAAAAACTTCTGTGGCTTTGTCATGGTGGTTGAGTAACTGAGGCAGACAGGATCTTCCCGCTCTAAATTCATGTTGTCCTGGGTTGTGTAGCTCATTATTTTCAATAGAACTGGAAATTTGATTCCTAATCACTCTTTCAAAAACTGTTATTATGTGTGATGTTAGTGCAATTGGTCACTATTTTTTTGGCAAAGCTTTACTACCTCCCTTGTGCAGT
Organism: Procambarus clarkii; assembly: GCF_040958095.1. Classification (NCBI taxonomy): domain Eukaryota; kingdom Metazoa; phylum Arthropoda; class Malacostraca; order Decapoda; family Cambaridae; genus Procambarus; species Procambarus clarkii. Next base: position 14,804,134 of record NC_091167.1, read on the forward strand.
GAAGCTATATCTGCTGATTTAAGTGCTGCTGGTATCTTCCCTGTATCCAGGCTCTTTCTCCAAATTACACTGAGCACTCGGCTACTTGCACTTTACATTTGTTTAGGGTGATTAAATTCCACGAGTCTGGACCAGAGGCTGAGTACATGGGCATATTGTCAATTTGTATTTCAAAGTCTTCCGAGTTCGTGTTAATATCCGTTATATTATCTGAAGCTTGGATGTCATTCATGAAGAAGTTGTCTGGACCTTCAACTTTCATGTTGTTTATTGGTATGCTAAACATAGCCTCATACTGGCATCTTAGAATTTCACTAATTTCTTTGTTGTCCTCTGCGTACAATTTAATTCAGTTCTAATTAAAGAAACCTCCAATACTGGCGAAGGTTTTTATTTTGATTTGGCATATGAGAAAGATATTTTGGATTTTTCTTTATCTCTTGAATAGCTTTCTGTTCCAATTCCATTTCCTCAGACTCGTATGATCGCTTCAATGTTTGCTCTGATTCTTCGCTCTCCCTGTTTAGGTTTATTTTCCTCTCTTGTGATATTCGCTTGTTTAAGATCGTCTCCCATTCAGTGCTTGCAAAGTCTATATTTAATTTTTCCTCTTATTGTTGAAATTTAATTGATTGAATACCCCTTTTCGCTTATTGGGTCTCTTGGACCTACTACCGTTATTAATGTTAGTTTGCAATTCAATAAGCTTTAGATCTCATTATGTGGTATCTGAGATTGTAATGTCTCTGATTAGTTCACCATTAGTTGTGAATATTAGGTCTAGTCATCAGTATTTCATCAGACCATTAGATCAGAATATCAGGTCAAGAAAACGGGACATAATGTCCCATTTTCTGTTTAGGGTTCTCTGGTAGGCTAGGATAAGTGCACTTTAGTACGACAGTTTCTTGACGTTAGGAAACCTTAGGAGGACGGGCTCTCAGATCAGCCTGCTGGAGACCTGCTAGAAAAACAATTTGAGTAACTTAGTTCATTCACGTTGGAGGATGGTACGACTGACGATGAAGTGCTTCCACAACTGTACTTACATCCGGGTAGGTGCCAAGACGAACTCTGGTGCACAAATCAACACTCTCAATACGGAGAAGCGACGACGTTTCGGTCAATCCGGGACAACTATCTAGGAATTATTACCCGACATGATAATGGTCCAGGACCTATATTCACGAAGCTCCATGTATTTCTTCGTAAGTAGGTTTGCTACGAAGGTTCCTAAGTATGCCCTAAGAAGATGCTTAGGTGCAATTCACGAAGGTCCACTTAGGAAGAAATTTGTTGGTTCACCTGCGTGCCGATAGAGGTCACTACTGTGTTTCGTTTGGCCAATCAGAGAGCAGCAACATTCTTCATATTGAAGATTTAGCGCTGGCTTATCGGAGCTCTACTGCCTCCTATTTATGTCGAATTTTCTTATAAAATTAGTATATTTCGAAGTAAAACAATGTTTTTTCAACTTCTACAGCCAGCACGGACATTGTAGTAAACAAATATGTTACATTTGTTGTTTACCTACGTAATTCTAAGAGATAATGTGTAGCTGTCCTTGTTGCTCGGAAGATGCGCTGACAATTATTGTATATATTCACTGAATTTACCCAAGGGCCACTAACTATCTAGTGGCCTCGACGAGGACAGAAAGCCGGCGGCTTGTTAAAGGGCCCGTCAATTGCCTTAATGATATTTTTTAGGTGGAATTTGGCATTTACGACTTCAGCAGGTAGGCGGTTCCATGGGTTTATAGCCTTCTTGGTGGAAAAAAAACATATGTTTTCAGTCCTACTTGAGAGAACATACTCTCCAACACTATATCTGTGATTGTCCTGTTATCAGTGACTTCATACCAAATGGTATAAGGTACTTTGAGCTCTGTAATTACTTCATACACTCAGGAATATTGGAAGATATTCTTGTGCTGCACCCAGATTTTTCCAGCGGAGGCTAATAGATCAGCATTAAGTATTTTGTTCTCTCCTGATTACATGTATGACTGGCCATGCTGTGAGGTGAGGATGTTGGATGAGCTTGTAGCTGGTTTTTGATCTACACTGTGTGGTCCTTTATACAGAATAGGGAAGCAGCACATTGCTGTGTATACCTAAACATGTTAAAAAATGCATTGTTTGAGAGGAGTCTTGTAGAAACTGGTAAGAGTAATTATAATGTTTCCATGATTCAGTGCTTACCTCGTGAAAATCGTGAAGAGTTGTTTAGTCAGAGTTGATTTGTTTTTTGTATTGAGGCTGGTATTTTCTACCTTGATTCCATGTATGTCTAACCATCCTGTGAGATGGGAGTTTAGATAAACTTACAGCTAGTTTTTTATCTACACTGTGTAATATTCCATATAGAATAGGGTAGCAGCACATTGCTGTGTATACCTAATCTTTTTAATAAAAAAAAATCAGTAATAAAGATTTTAAATTATAGTTTGTATTATTACAAATACAGTACTGTATTATCCATATTAAATCATGTTGACCATGGATCATTAAGATCTCATGTTGATATGTAATAGTCATATTTCTTTTGAACTGCTAATCCATGCTAATCATTCATTAAATTGTGCATTATGTCTCAAGTTTTTACTTCCTTGGATATACTGTACAGTACAAAAAAATAGGATAAAAATAAACCAGTATTATTTCTTTCATTATATTTTTTTATTTAAATAACTGCATCAATATTTTTACAGCTGACAGGATTTGTTTTACCATACAGGTGCATTATTTGTTAAAAAAAAAATTGGTTTATTGTTACACACAATGGTGCTACATAGCCTTCCCAGCTTGGTGCCTTCTTTTAATACTTACTAATTATTAAATAAATAATAATAAATAAATTTTATTCAGGAAAAGTACATACAGTTGATTTACAAACATAATGTTGGATTTATAGACAGCTAGTACATACATCACCTAAAGCCACTAATACTCATAGCATTTCGGGCAAGGTGTGGGGGAAAAACACGGACTAAAACTTAATAGTAATCGGGATTAGGTATAAATTGTGTTGAAAGAAGGAATAAAAAATACAAAAAGGGGGGTTAACATAGCATAAATCAGCAATTGTACACGTTGGTGAACAGCATTGCTTAAAAAATAGCAAGACATGGGTTGACATTTAGGGAATAAGTTATGTTACATGGAGTTAATTAGGTAGTTCTTGGTTTTACTCTGAAACTGGTTGAGAGAGGTACAGCCTTTGACATGATTCGGGAGGTCATTACACATTCTAGGTCCCTTGATTTGTAGAGCACTTCTAGTTTGGTTACACACAGCCAAATTGTGTAACAGGAAGAGGTCTTGGACACAAATTTGTTCCATGCTAAATGTAGAGGAATCAGCTGAGTATTCCTCAAATAAAATAAGTTGCCTCAGCTTATAAGGTAAATAAAATAAGCATTTCTCAAATAAGTAGCTGCCTCACCTCACTGCCTTACTGCTACATAGCCTTCCCGGCATGGTGCCTTCTTTTGATAATTACTTGTTCCACACCCAAGTTGTGTAACAGGAAGAGGTCTTGGACCCCTACTTCCCTCTCTCTTTTTTAATAGTCCATATAGTCATAATTATAGCTTTAAGTATTCAATGAATAAAGTTTGTGACATTTTTACCCTTCTCCTTACCTAACATCATTTGTGCAGCATATTTTTATTTTATGTCTCACCCAGATTTAATCTCAAAATAAAACGAAACTAAATAAATTAGAAATGGGTATGTATAGCTAAGGTACACCCTTACTACTAGGTGAACAGGAGCATTTAGTGATAGTAAATGATCCCATCAGGCAGGGCTCATCACCTTCTCTCATATTTCATGTTCACCAGTGTTTATTTACTTAATAACTACGGGTATAATATCTTGCTATTATAAAACTAATTCTAATATCATAAAAGACATATTTACTCAAAGTATCAAGCAGAGAATGCATATATAACTAACACGAAGGACTCCTCTTCACGAGATTCAATTTTTATTATTTTTTGTTTTTGTTCCAAAATCTTAAAATCGATTCCAGTGTTATGTAGTAGAGAAAAATTGAGTTATATCCAGTTTACGTAAAGCTACGAGTGGTCGAAACCACACTTAGATCCCGGACCAAACTTACGAAGGTTTTTCCACTTAGTGTAGCTACCTGAATATCGACGTAGCCGCCACGAAGGCGCTAAGAAGGAAAACATTAGTAGCTAAGAAGAAAAACCTTCGTAAGTACCTTCGTGAATCTGGCCCCAGGACGGAACGAACCGTTGTCGCTTCTCTATCCTGTGTTGTCATTTGGTCACCATTTATTCAGCCACGTTGTTGAGACTTATTCTCTGCACGGGACGAGTTCTGCCACCAGTACAACAACCTTTGAAATCAAATCGATCGGAAAATTCAGCAACAAAAACAGTTACATTGTCTACAGACTTCACAACTACAACATTGTCTATAGACTTCACAACTACAACATTGTCTATAGACTTCACAACTACAACATTAGAGTACCTAAATTTGGGTCAAGTCTTAAACATAGAAGTTTGCAGTAAGCAAGACATTCTTTGACTTAATCCCTGAAGTGAAACTCCTGACCACCGGGATGACTACCTTAGGTAACGCAACGTAACATAACGCAACGTAACATAACGCAATGCAACGTAATGTAACGCAACACAACGCAACATAACGTAACGTAACTGTGATGACTACCTGTTAGGAATATGCTAGGGCTAGAAGTATGAAGTACCTTCATACTTCTTAGGCTTTCGGAACTTTGATTACAATTATTTTAGTGGCACTCAGTTATGTGTACGACCAGTGGCACTCAGTTATGTGTACCACCAGTGGCACTCAGTTATGTGTACCACCAGTGGCACTCAGTTATGTGTACCACCAGTGGCACTCAGTTATGTGTACCACCAGTGGCACTCAGTTATGTGTCCCACCAGTGGCACTCAGTTATGTGTACTATCAGTGGCACTCAGTTATGTGTACCACCAGTGGCACTCAGCAATGTGTACCACCAGTGGCACTCAGTTATGTGTACCACCAGTGGCACTCAGTTATGTGTACCACCAGTGGCACTCAGTTATGTGTACCACCAGTGGCACTCAGTTATGTGTCCCACCAGTGGCACTCAGTTATGTGTACTATCAGTGGCACTCAGTTATGTGTACCACCAGTGGCACTCAGCAATGTGTACCACCAGTGGCACTCAGTTATGTGTACCACCAGTGGCACTCAGTTATGTGTACCACCAGTGGCACTCAGTTATGTGTACCACCAGTGGCACTCAGTTATGTGTACCACCAGTGGCACTCAGTTATGTGTCCCACCAGTGGCACTCAGTTATGTGTACTATCAGTGGCACTCAGTTATGTGTACCACCAGTGGCACTCAGCAATGTGTACCACCAGTGGCACTCAGTTATGTGTACTACCAGTGGCACTCAGTTATGTGTTCCACCAGTGGCACTCAGTTATGTGTTCCACCAGTGGCACTCAGTTATGTGTACCACCAGTGGCACTCAGTTATGTGTACCACCAGTGGCACTCAGTTATGTGTACCACCAGTGGTACTCAGTTATGTGTACTATCAGTGGCACTCAGTTATGTGTACCACCAGTGGCACTCAGCAATGTGTACCACCAGTGGCACTCAGTTATGTGTACCACCAGTGGCACTCAGTTATGTGTACCACCAGTGGCACTCAGTTATGTGTACCACCAGTGGCACTCAGTTATGTGTCCCACCAGTGGCACTCAGTTATGTGTACTATCAGTGGCACTCAGTTATGTGTACCACCAGTGGCACTCAGCAATGTGTACCACCAGTGGCACTCAGTTATGTGTACTACCAGTGGCACTCAGTTAAGTGTTCCACCAGTGGCACTCAGTTATGTGTACCACCAGTGGCACTCAGTTATGTGTACCACCAGTGGCACTCAGTTATGTGTACCACCAGTGGTACTCAGTTATGTGTACCACCAGTGGCACTCAGTTATGTGTACCACCAGTGGCACTCAGTTATGTGTACCACCAGTGGCACTCAGTTATGTGTACCACCAGTGGTACTCAGTTATGTGTACCACCAGTGGTACTCAGTTATGTGTACCACCAGTGGTACTCAGTTATGTGTACCACCAGTGGTACTCAGTTATGTGTACCACCAGTGGTACTCAGCAATGTGTAACACCAGTGGTACTCAGCAATGTGTAACACCAGTGGTACTCAGCAATGTGTAACACCAGTGGTACTCAGCAATGTGTAACACCAGTGGTACTCAGCAATGTGTACCACCAGTGGCACTCAGCAATTTGTACCTTTTCCATATAGAGAGCATAAAATTATAAATGACTCAACAAATGTTGGTTTTCTATATACAGAAAAGTTTAATTTATTTTCATATATAAATAAACACATTTAAGAATGGTAAATATTTATTTTGTGAAACTTGCGTGGTAATGTTATTTAAAGAAGCTAGATTATTTAATTCTAATAAACAAATCTCCATATTTATGTTTCGCCTAAAATCAAAACACGTCAAGAGAACGAAACTATTTGACATTAGCCGAGAAAATTCTACGTAGTAGTTGTGTTTCATAAAACTTCATATATAAATTACTTAAAACCGCAGAAAGAAGATTACACACACAGCCAATCAAAATTTTGGATAGTGGAATTCTTTGTTAAAAAACTTAATTACGTCAATTTACCCGATGGGATTTAAGTGAATAAAGAAGTTATATCAAAACTTACATTTGTAAATTTAGCGAGATCATTCTTTTTACTTAATTTATCAACTAAATCAACATATTCTTGTATTTGAATTAGAAACCTTACTAACAATGGGATCTACAATTTGGGCATGCCATACTGAAAGTTTTTATGACAACAAGCCAATTCAACTGCTGGCCTGACAGGATTATTAGGTTTATGAGTATTTACAAAACCATATGTATAACGTGACCATACGTATAACGAGACCATACGTATAACGAGACCATACGTATAACGAGACCATACGTATAACGAGACCATACGTATAACGAGACCATACGTATAACGAGACCATACGTATAATGAGACCATACGTATAACGAGAATACGGTCTCGTCACCTTTGTAGGAGTGTAGAGGGGCAATTCCAGCGCCATCAATGGGTCTGCATTCCGATCCCCCCAACCATCCCCCCCCCCCACCCCCACCCCCACCCGGATATTGGATGCTATTTGGACAACGCCATCTATTGGTGCAGGCGACGAGTCACAATAACGTGGCTGAAGTATGTTGACCAGACCACACACTAGAAGGTGAAGGGACGACGACGTTTCGGTCCGTCCTGGACCATTCTCAAGTCGACTTGAGAATGGTCCAGGACGGACCGAAACGTCGTCGTCCCTTTACCTTCTAGTGTGTGGTCTGGTCGCCATCTATTGGTGATGGCGTGGCAGCAATGAATGACTCCTGTTTCCTGCCTTGGTCATACTGAGAGGTCGATGTGGATGACCTCTGGTGGTGGGCATATCAAGACCAGCGCCACCTAGATTGTGCTACAGAGCATAATGTCAACTCCCCTGTGAATGAGTGTTATCTCATGGTTTCCCCAGTGTACCGTCCATGTAACTGATGACGTTTTATGTCCACAGAGGTGACGTGTGGAGGCAGTGGAACGGAGAAAGGCAGTTTACCTTGGGCAGTCCATGTTCTCTCAGCTTGGGCCTGGAAGAAGACTAAGTAAGCCGCCGCCGATCTGGGTAGTGTGTTAGCTACTGATTTACGCAGTGATAGTAGAGATCGGCGTACCCCGGGATTGGCTTAGGAGAGTAACGGACGACAGTGAGGTGCCTGTAGTGCAGTGCTGCTAGCATGTTGCTAGAGGATTCTGCCCGGGGTTAGCTACCCCCTGTATATGGTTGTCTGTGACCTCGATCAGCATGCGGCTGAAGTCCTCTGCCAGTGAGAAGCTGGAGAGCATTAGTGGGGTGTAGGCACCTCGTGATAATGTGTCAGTGGACTGGCCCACGTAAAAGGTGAACTCGTCAGTGTTTTCCAGTATCAGTAGACGAGGTACTGGGCGGTGGAAACACTGGGGCTGGTGAACACTGCATGTGTGCACTTTTGGTGTCCTGTGTGAAAGTGACACTACTGTAAATAATTGCAGAAATATTCCATTTTAATATATTTTAACGGAGAAGGTAAATATATTGGCGAAGGGAAAAGTGTATTGTTTATCCCCTCTTATATTTTATTGCACTATTCAACCATTTCTTGAAAGCATACTATCGACTTGGGGTTGGATACTATAATAGAGGTTACAACATCAAAAACCCGGTTACTGGTCCTAAGTGGCCGTAACACGAGACCATGCGTAACACGAGACCATGCGTATAACGAGGCCATGCGTATAACGAGATCATACATATAACGAGACCATACGTATAACGCTACCATACGTATAACGTGACCATATGTATTACAAGATCATACGTATAACACCACCATACGTATAACGAGACCATACGTATAACGAGACCATACATGTAATGCGACCATACGTATAACGAGACCATACATGTAATGCGACCATACGTATAACGAGACCATACATGTAATGCGACCATACGTATAACGAGACCATACGTGTAATGCGACCATACGTATAACGTAAAGAGTTGTTGTTATAATTTAAGTAATTCCGATACATATATAAAATTGACAAAGAATCCATTCAATGTTGTAAATAGTAATATTATCCAAAAATGTACATTTTTTCAAAAGGGAATAACTTTGAAATCAAGATTCTTTATTTGACAACAACTCCATCAATATATAAAAATCATTGCCTTGTTAAAACCATAACTTTGGCTTCCTTAAACGGGCTTCATATGAAACATTCAAAGTCTTGGAATCATTTGTGGTGTTCGATGGTAAGTACCTTCCAAATGATCACCATTCTTCAGGTATGGTGAGCAGACTGGTATCCTGTATACCTGTATAGGACGGGACAGTAGACTAGTATCCTGTATACCAGTATAGGACGAGATGGGAAACTAGTATCCCGTATACCAGTATAGGACGGGACGGTAAACTAGTATCCCGTATACCAGTATAGGACGGGACGGTAAACTAGTATCCCGTGTACCAGTATAGGACGGGACGGTAAACTAGTATCCCGTATACCAGTATAGGACGGGACGGTAAACTAGTATCCTGTATACCAGTATAGGACGGGACGGTAAACTAGTATCCCCTATACCAGTATAGGACAGGACGGTAAACTAGTATCCCCTATACCAGTATAGGACAGGACGGTAAACTAGTATCCCCTATACCAGTATAGGACAGGACGGTAAACTAGTATCCCCTATACCAGTATAGGACGGGACGGTAAACTAGTATCCCCTATACCAGTATAGGACAGTACGGTAAACTAGTATCCCCTATACCAGTATAGGACAGGACGGTAAACTAGTATCCCCTATACCAGTATAGGACGGGACGGTAAACTAGTATCCCCTATACCAGTATAGGACGGGACGGTAAACTGTACAGTGAAGTTTGCTTCCCCAGATTGAAACTCAGCGGGTCTCTGAATGAAACTTATTGTGTTAGATCTTTTTAGAGCCTTCGTAGAGCGCCTGTGGGAAAAACCTGCTGGGATTGATATAAGAGGAAACTACCAGGGACTTTTACTGAACTAAATTAAAAAATTTACTGTCTGCAAATTAATTCAATTAAAATCTCTAGCTAGGGTTGTAAATCCTAGATCCTCTTTTCCTAATGACAGATTGTGGGCTGTAAGGGACAGGTGGGGTGAATGACTATGTTGATAGAAGTTCCAATCCACCTGTAGACAGGGATCTCACATCAGCTTGTATTTTATACAAGGATAAGATTTGATAAATTCAGTTATCTGACTGAACACTGGCTCTGTTTAAATCAGGGATTTAAACATACATAGTCTAACCTAGTACCATAACTTAACAGCCAATATGTTCTTATACTATAAACAACAAATTAAATTGTAAAAGTATAATAAATGACCTTAAATGTAGTCTAAATACTGTCAAGTACTAGAAATTATATTCAATTAAATGAACTTATATGATAACTTATAAATAACTAAGCAAGCAATTGATAACTTAATTTATATATTCAAATATATATGCAGACATATTCAATTTATACAGTTAGCTTGACTGAATCTTTTCCAAACTATGGACACTTGTGAGGTTTTTACTTATTGAGGCTGAATTATTTTCTGACACAATGGACACCCATGAGGTTCAGTGCTTGGATAAGATTCACAGCTACACTACAATTTTAATAAACGTACCGATGAATGAGGCTTTGCCTCGCTTTTTAACCAACAGACAGATTTATAGGATATTAAAGTTACACAAGCATACAATTGGCCAATCATACACCAAATAACCTTCAATATACTTCTCTGCCAGTCGGGGTGCCTGTCTGACAAGTTTGCCAGACTGATTAACTCTCTTGTTGAGTTTAGGCACGATATTTTGCTACAGCGTTGCTGTATGATGATCTGGTAGCGTTGCTACGTGATTATCCTGCAGTTGCAGAAGAATGATTCGAGATAAAAGTTTATGAATGAAGGTGGAGGAAACCGTGTCACTGATCTCCACTATACACTCTATTTTATGAATGTTCTAGGATTTTCCTTGTAGATATTGTCCAGGTACTCCCCCAGTTCTAGAGAGTATTCACTGGCGATAAAAAATATTAGATAAGGTGTCCTTGAGCTGGTAATGTTCGCTAAGGATCAGTCACTTGTTCACTCATTTGTAAACAAACGCGGAGTGCCGCGAGGCATCGTCGTGGGCGCTTCACTCCCCCCATCGCCCTGCCATGCTCTCTGAGCACGGTAGCCTTCAATGAATATTGATTGATTATTTTTACAGTCTAGACTTATGATTAAGATAAGATGTGATTATAATATAATTAGATATAAGATTTAAAGATTATAAGTAGTATTTGAAAGTACCACTGATTCTTATTAAGGATTCGATTTTTAATCCTACCGGATGTTGAATCAATGTTCCAATAGTTTTTTAATTAAGAAGTCCTTCTAGAAGCTTCTGGATCCTTGAGAAATCATGTACAAAGTCACGTAGGCATCAAAAGGGCCCCTGTTGCGTACGTGTTCATGGTGCCATTGTCATCCAGGATCAAGCTATAATGAATCTTTAATGATTCAAATATGATTTTGATACGATTTAGATATGATTTTGATATGATTTAGATATGATATAGAAATTATACATTTCTTAGATGATTATTAGATATGGTGGGTAAAAATTTCCCACATCTTCCAGAGGGAGAGAACTGGCACAGAGTCCAATACTTAGGACAATAGTAACCATATGTATTTATTTACTCTCCATTGGATTGATAATACAAGTGCAAATTTTGCTTGCACTTTTGTGCTGCTGTCCGTTGTGGACGATTGTGTCTGTTAGGAGTCTGTGGGTCTTGTGGAGTTAGAGTGTCTTGAGGTCTCTCAGGATCTAACTGCAGCTGGCTCACTGATTCCATGTGGATGAGTTTGTCCAATGTCTTCAGGGAAGTTGTTCCTTTAGACAGGATTTTGACTATTCTCAAAATCCCCTGACTATCTGGATGGACTGAGACAACTTTACCTAATGGCCAGTCAGCCCTAGGGCCATCACTGTCTACCAAGACAATATCGCCAGGTTGGAGATTAGCTATATTATGTGGGACATTGGCCCCATAGTGATGTTCTCGTAGAGATGTAAGATATTCTTTTGTCCAAACATCATTCCATTTTTGGATTATGCTGGACAGATGCTTATACCCCTGAACCAACTCGCTCTGACCCACATATGAGGGATCTCTGATCTCATCATCCACTAGAGATGGTACTGGAGTCAGAAGTCTTCCATACATTAGGTGGGCAGGACTTAATGGCTCATGTTGAGTAGGATCCTCAGACAAGTAAGTCAACGGCCGGTTATTCACCCTTGATTCTATTTCCGTGATTACTGTCTGGAGTTCTTGAAGATTGATTTTCTGACGGTGTAGAGATTTTCTCAAGGATCTTTTTACAGTTCCTATTAACCGTTCATAAAATCCTCCGTGCCATGGGGCTCTCGGAGGGATAAATTTCCATCTGCAATGACGCTGTTCCAGTGTGGAAGTAACTGCAGGATGGGAACAGATTTCCCGTAGACATGCTTCTCCAGCTACCAAGTTTGCTCCGTTATCTGAAATCATCAGCTTAGGGCATGATCGGCGTGCTGCGAATCTGCGGAAAGCTTGAATAAATGATTGAGCAGTCATATCGGGTGTTACCTCTAGATGTACTGCCCTGGTGGTAGCACAGGTGAACAGACAGATGTATGCCTTGATAGGTTGCTTATCTGCAGTCCCTGTTAGATATATTGCTCCTGTATAATCTACTCCTGTCGTTTCGAAAGGTTGTAGATGGACCACTCGTTCCTTTGGTAGGGGTGGTGGCCCTGGATAAGAGCAAGTTCTTGCATCGTACCTTCGGCATATCATGCAATTCTTCAAGATTGATTTGACTGACTGTCTTCCCTGAGGAATCCAGTACTGCTGTCTGATTTGTGTGAGTGTGTCTAACACTCCTCCATGTTTGATGATTTGTTGATGTGTATGCAACACAATCAACCTTGTGATCCAATGATTTTTTGGTAAAAGCCATGGATGCACGGTATCTAGATTGATATCTGCGTGTTTAAGTCTCCCTCCACAACGCAGAATGTTGTGATTTTCTTGGTCTATCCACAGACCGAGATTGTGTTTTAACTTATGCGGAAGATTTTCATAGTTATTCCCATAAGTTTCTCTCTGGGCTTGTCTTACCCAATAGATAAGTGCATCTGGAAAAGTGTATTTTATACCTTTTTTCCTGAGATATTGAAACACGTTCTGTGTTACATTGATTAATTTGATGAGCGAGGAGTAACGAGTACAATCCAAGACTGATATTTGAGCTTGCTGCCTGGTGGTAGTTATGGTTTGTGTCGTAATGACGTGTGGCTTTTGTTCAGGCCAACTACCATTCACTAACCATCGAGGCCCATGAAACCAAATATCTGCCTTTGCAAACTGTTTAAATGTCATACCTCTTGATAAGAGATCAGCTGGATTATCCTTTGTTGGTACATGCAACAATTGAAAGCCTGCGGAAATTTCTTTAATTTCCGAGACGCGATTTTTTACATATGGAGTTGGACAGTTGTCGTTTCGTACCCATTGTAAGACAGCTTCATTGTCAGACCATATAATGACATCTTTGATGTTCATGGTAGACAAGACTTGTTTGATATGCACTGCTATGCGTGTTCCAGTTAGCAGTGCTGTTAGTTCCATCTGAGGCAAAGTCCTCTTTTTTAATGGAGCGACTCTGGCCTTAGAGGTGATAAGATATGATTGATTAGAAGTCACTAAGTAAGCACAAGCTCCAAAAGCTTTGGCTGACGAGTCTGCGAATACATGTAGTGATACTTCTTCATTTTCCTCGACTATGTGTCTCGGAAAGATTATCTTTTCAACTAAAGTTTGTTCTTGAGCCACTTCCATCCAAGCTTTTTGTAACTGGATTGGTAGTGGATCATCCCAACCAACCTTAGCCTTCCATGCTTCTTGCACCAATAAACGCCACTTGATAGTCAAAGGATTTAGTAGACCAAGTGGGTCGAATACTTTGCTAACTTGTGAAAGCAAATCCCTTTTTGTAGTGATGTTGTAATTTACTGGCACAGATTTGATCGATATTGTGTCCGAGATTAAATCCCAATCCATACCTAACACCTTTTGTGATTCTGGTACGTGATATTCAGGGTAATCTCTTGCTATTTGATTATTCAATGTTGCATTATTAGAGGCCCAAGATTGTAGTGGCATGTTGGCACCTTGTAGCTCCTTGTTAGCCTCTCGATATAATTGTAACAGTTCAGTAGTACTGTTAACTGTCCCTTGAAAATTATCTACATATAGATTTTGACTGATTTCAGTCTTACAGGGACTTGATGATTTCTTCAGATGAGTATCTAGAGTTGCTTGCAATAGAAATGGACTGCTTGTCGCGCCGAAAAGAACTGAAGAGAATCTGAAAGTCACTACAGGACTATTGACATCTTCTGGGTTCTCTACCCATAGAAACTTAGTGAAGTCTCTATCTTCTTCTTGTAAGCCAACTCTTAGAAAGGCCTTACTTATATCTGCTGAATACGCATATTTGTTAAGTCTAAACTTCAACAGTATGTCATACAATTTCTGAGTTAGACTTGGACCTGTTTGCAAACAATCATTTAGACTGGTTCCTTGGGGTCCAGATTTAGAGCTACAATTAAAAACTATCCGTAAAGGAGTCGTTTTTGATTCTCTCATTACAGCCATGTGTGGTAAAAAATGGCCTGTTTGCTTATTGTCATGTTTCACGACTTCGATGAATTTATTCTTTAATTGTTGAGCAATAATCTCATGATAGAGTTTTAAATGCTCAGGCCTTTTTCTTAGCTTTGCTAGTTGAGATTTAAATTGACTATAAGCCATGTGATAATTGGTAGGTAAGGTTTTATGGTTGATTTTCCATGGTAGCCTTACCCAGTACTGTCCATCATAGTACTGTACAGTTTCTAAGTATTGATTATATGCACAGACATCATCAGGACTTGGTTGTTCAGGAATTATTCCTATGGCATCAAGTTCCCACAATTGAGGTACAGATTCTAATCCATCATCAATCATGTGGGGGATTTTAAGTGGTGACTGTTCTTTGCCTAGTCATGCCACTATTACAGTTTCTGTATGATGTGATTTTTCAGGAGTTGAAGGTTCAAGATCTAGTATAGGTCCTGTCATCAATATGCCTCCTGCTGATTTGAGTATATTCATACCCATAGATTCTTCTGATCCCAGAATGAATCGATGATAGTAGTCAGCTCCAATCAGGATTCCGATATCCCCTATGTAGTCAGAATCGAGTAGAGGATCTGCTAATTGGATTCCTTCTTCTTTTAGGAATTTAATAGTTGCTGTCAGACCAGTCACTTCCATTTCAGTAGGAATTTTATCAACTACTATGGCTTCTACTGTCCTTTGGGATGTACCTAGACAGACATTGAGTTTTACTACTGGAAAGGTTCTACGACCAGAATTAGTAAAAAACCCTGATATAGATGTAGATACTTGCTTTGAAGATTTAAGTTGTAAATCTTCTGCCATCTTTTTACTGATAAAGGTTTTCTGTGACCCTTGATCAAAAAAGCCTCTAGTTGGAATACAAATTCCTTGATTGCATAGTTCTAGCTGTGCAGTAGGCAATATGGCTGCTGTAACAATTTCTGTATCCAAGTCGTTGACATTGCTCATTACTGTACAGAATTGTACGGCTGTTGTGGTATTATCATCTTTGGGCTTTGCCTGAGATGCAGGTTGATTATTGGAAGTCTGTGATCTGGATTGAGTGCTAATATCACTACAGAGTGCTGTGTGATGTACACTTTTATGACAATATTGGCAGTTCTGCAATTGAGTGATACACTCACTTGTATCGTGCTTCCGTAGACAACGGATGCACCTGTTCAGAGATTTCAGTCGATCGATTCGACTGGCACGGCCTACATAAACTGTGCATTGATAAATGGTATGTGCTTCTTGACAGAATAAACATTTTGGGGCACTTGTAGCTCCTTTTGTCTTATCTGTCTTAGGAGCTTGGTTTCCTACAGTTCTGTTAACTGTGGGGGATATAGCATAAGAGCCAACATTATTCTGTTTCCACTTTGCAGAAGAGGAGTTTTGTTGCCTTGATTTTTGACTGCCATTCTGGACATTTTTGCTTTTGTCCGTGGATTCACCTTTGGGGATTTTTTCTTGAGATCTAAGTTTTCCTCGGCTTCGTAATCTTTGTACGTAAGCTCGAAGTCCATCAATGATTTGGCTTTGTGATAAGATGTTGGTGTTATAATGAGTGCATAGGCTGTCTATGACCTCATTTGGGAGTTTCCTTTGAATGATTAACTTTATAAGCCACTCTGCATCACCTACAGGTACTTTTGTACTGAGGGCTTTGATGATTGATTCTATAGACAATCGAAATGATTGTAGTGACTCATAACTTTTATTTGGAGAGGGTAAATCCAATAATTTGTACGAGAGACGTGCAATTGCAGTCTCCTTATCACTGTAGTTATCTTGTAACAACTGTAAGGCATGGTCGTAATCATCATCCGTTAATGACAAATTAGCAATGACCTGCCTTGCCTCTCCCCTTAACTGGCCTTGCAAATATTGAAACTTTGTCGCCTTTTTGAGAGAGGGCTTGGAGTTTATTATAGAATCAAAGTGTCTCCAGAAGGTATCCCAATCGTCTTCATCCTTGCCCTCAAAATATGGTAATTGTACCTTTGGGAGCTCTGCGGCTATATGTGTGATAGTTGCATTGCTCTGTTGAGTGGATGAGCTCACATTGGATTGGGTTCCTGCTTGAGATATTTGTTTGATTAAAGGATCAAGTTGATCTTGGATTTTATCTTCATACATTGTCATTTCAACGACAATTTCCTGAAGTTCCTTTCGGGTTAAATCTGCATTAGCCATTTCTGTTAGATAAATCTCTGCATGGCGTTTGATTTGTTCATACTTATCCACAGCTGCTTTTACTCTGGTATTCAGAATTATTAAATCAGGAGATGGTTGTCTAGCCAACTTTTGACATTTGTCAATCAGTTGAGTTAGGTGATTTTGCAGACCATTAAGTGTCCTCCTATTTCCTGTTTCAGCTGCTGGTGGAACACTGTCAGCCATTTTGACCTTTTCCGAGTTTTGGAGATTCCGAGATTTTTCTCTTTTTTCTGATAAATATGTATGATGTTAATGTATTTTGATAAATGAGCTTTCCTGTCTACTTAGGTAATGATTCCAAAGATCGTCCTTCATTTCCTCCCTGGAATCTGGTTGTAGCAGGTGTTCATTATCAAAAGTACTGTAATAATTTGATTTGTGACCCGAATGCACGAATGCACCAAGTTGGTAAATCCTGTAATAATTTTTTAAAAATAGTAAATGGCACTATTTTTGCAAAGTTATTACAAAATCTGTTACCATAATAATTGTTAGATAAAATACAGTAGAATGTCTACTGGTTTTACCTGGAATAGGGTTTGTACAGTTGATTATGGTTAGATTGTAATGAATGCTCTTACAGTGATGATAACACTTTTTTAAAGAATATTATGTAATGAGCAGCTCTGAAAATCAGAAGATTAGAGATAATGCTAGATAATACACTTAAATATATATGTAATGTTACCACAATGAGGTAGGTAATTGGTAATTTATGATTAAGATGCAGTTGTGTCTGTGACACTGATATACTTAAGTACTGTTGTTTCTTAACACAAAACAATATCAGTATGCTATGAATGCTTACTAGTTAATGGATATGGTGGCTTAAGCCACTGCAAACTATTTGTTTACTTAGATATATAGCTATGATAAATATTGGCTGATAGCTAGGTTAGGCTAGAATATGTAAGAATTATTCCAATGCAAAATCAAGAAGTTTCTTATGTATTTGGCACTGAAATATTCGGTAAACGAATGATCATAAATATCTAGGTATAAAAGACCATTATTATCTAGGTTCGAAGGACCATTAATGTGGGAAAAACCTGCTGGGATTGATATAAGAGGAAACTACCAGGGACTTTTACTGAACTAAATTAAAAAATTTACTGTCTGCAAATTAATTCAATTAAAATCTCTAGCTAGGGTTGTAAATCCTAGATCCTCTTTTCCTAATGACAGATTGTGGGCTGTAAGGGACAGGTGGGGTGAATGACTATGTTGATAGAAGTTCCAATCCACCTGTAGACAGGGATCTCACATCAGCTTGTATTTTATACAAGGATAAGATTTGATAAATTCAGTTATCTGACTGAACACTGGCTCTGTTTAAATCAGGGATTTAAACATACATAGTCTAACCTAGTACCATAACTTAACAGCCAATATGTTCTTATACTATAAACAACAAATTAAATTGTAAAAGTATAATAAATGACCTTAAATGTAGTCTAAATACTGTCAAGTACTAGAAATTATATTCAATTAAATGAACTTATATGATAACTTATAAATAACTAAGCAAACAATTGATAACTTAATTTATATATTCAAATATATATGCAGACATATTCAATTTATACAGTTAGCTTGACTGAATCTTTTCCAAACTATGGACACTTGTGAGGTTTTTACTTATTGAGGCTGAATTATTTTCTGACACAATGGACACCCATGAGGTTCAGTGCTTGGATAAGATTCACAGCTACACTACAATTTTAATAAACGTACCGATGAATGAGGCTTTGCCTCGCTTTTTAACCAACAGACAGATTTATAGGATATTAAAGTTACACAAGCATACAATTGGCCAATCATACACCAAATAACCTTCAATATACTTCTCTGCCAGTCGGGGTGCCTGTCTGACAAGTTTGCCAGACTGATTAACTCTCTTGTTGAGTTTAGGCACGATATTTTGCTACAGCGTTGCTGTATGATGATCTGGTAGCGTTGCTACGTGATTATCCTGCAGTTGCAGAAGAATGATTCGAGATAAAAGTTTATGAATGAAGGTGGAGGAAACCGTGTCACTGATCTCCACTATACACTCTATTTTATGAATGTTCTAGGATTTTCCTTGTAGATATTGTCCAGGTACTCCCCCAGTTCTAGAGAGTATTCACTGGCGATAAAAAATATTAGATAAGGTGTCCTTGAGCTGGTAATGTTCGCTAAGGATCAGTCACTTGTTCACTCATTTGTAAACAAACGCGGAGTGCCGCGAGGCATCGTCGTGGGCGCTTCACTCCCCCCATCGCCCTGCCATGCTCTCTGAGCACGGTAGCCTTCAATGAATATTGATTGATTATTTTTACAGTCTAGACTTATGATTAAGATAAGATGTGATTATAATATAATTAGATATAAGATTTAAAGATTATAAGTAGTATTTGAAAGTACCACTGATTCTTATTAAGGATTCGATTTTTAATCCTACCGGATGTTGAATCAATGTTCCAATAGTTTTTTAATTAAGAAGTCCTTCTAGAAGCTTCTGGATCCTTGAGAAATCATGTACAAAGTCACGTAGGCATCAAAAGGGCCCCTGTTGCGTACGTGTTCATGGTGCCATTGTCATCCAGGATCAAGCTATAATGAATCTTTAATGATTCAAATATGATTTTGATACGATTTAGATATGATTTTGATATGATTTAGATATGATATAGAAATTATACATTTCTTAGATGATTATTAGATATGGTGGGTAAAAATTTCCCACAGCGCCTACGTGGTTTGAGCTCGTTAATCTTTATCACTCCTGGGGCTCTATCGTCACTCCTGGGGCTCTATCGTCACTCCTGGGGCTCTATCGTCACTCCTGGGGCTCTATCGTCACTCCTGGGGCTCTATACTCACTCGTGGGGGCTCTATCGTCACTCCCGGGGCTCTATTGTCACTCTCGAGGATCTATCGTCACTCCAGGGGCTCTATCGTCACTCCCGGGGCTCTATCGTCACTCCCGGGGCTCTATCGTCCCTCCCGGGGCTCTATCGTCTATCCCGGAGCTCTAGCGCCCCTCCCGGGGCTCTATGGTTACTCCGGGGTTGCATCGTCACTCTCAGGGCTCTATCGTCACTCTCGGTGCTCTATCGCCACTCTCGAAGCTCTCTCGTCATTCTCGGTGTAGTATCGTCACTCTCGGGGCTCTATCGTCAATCTCGAGGATCTATCGTCACTCCAGGGGCTCTATCGTCACTCCTGGGGCTCTATCATCATTCTCGGGACTCTATCGTCACTCCCGGGACTCTATCGTCACTCCCGGGACTCTATCGTCACTCCCGGGACTCTATCGTCACTCCCGGGACTCTATCGTCACTCCTGGGGTTCTCTCTCAGTGGTCTTTCGTCATGTTGATCGTCTATTGTCTTCCCAAATAATATATATATTCAATATTCATTACTTAAGCAGAAAGTTGGTCATAATAACGTGAAACAAAATTAACCATTCAACCCATATATATATATATATATATATATATATATATATATATATATATATATATATATATATATATATATATATATATATATATATATATATATATATATATATATATATATATAATAAAACAGTAAACAAGACGTTTCGGTCCGGCCTGGAGCCTTATTGGCTTCATGAGGGTCCAGGAAAGACCGAAACCTGGCCACTCTCATTATTATATGAAAGTTGGGTTTAAAAAAGAAATATCTAGTTTGGCCGCAAGATGCTGCTTCTATAAACTCTCCTTATTAAGACTACGCATAGCCCAGTATATTGAGCTTCGGCCTCACATGCATGGGGGTCCCCGGTTCGAGTCTGCTACAGCCCAGGGGAAAGGAATAGCATTAGGTTGTCTTTTATTTAATAAATATCGGCTTTTACAATCATGTATCATTTTATGGGAGCTTGTAATGCGTGCAGCTCTGGTAGTGTTGAAACTTAGGTCCTAGTTAGTGTTATCGGCAAAATTATATATTTTAAAGTTTAATCCACTATGGATGTTATTTACACAACTCTGGAAGAACAAAACGGGTCCGCCGACTGACCTGTGAAGCACTATTAGCGTCTCTCCAATATGAAACCTTTTAACTTAGAACTTCACGTAAGTTTGTGTCTAGATAACCAATTTTCAAAGCAATTTAGTAAGTAAGTAATTATCCAAAGAAGGCACCAAACCGGGAAGGCTATGTAGCACCATCAAATGCGCAGAATAATCAGAGGGCGCTAAATATCACCAAGGATGCCAATACGAGAACAAAAACGCATAAGGCGAACGATATCAAAAGTATCCGAGTCACCAAGAATTCTATTGAGGGACAGGTGACCGCGAGGGGCGGTCGGAAAGCAAGACATACGCTCGTCCTGGGAGTCAGGACATTCAAGAAGGACATTCACGACCGTAAGAGGGACAATGCAACTAGGACAATAAGGAGCAGGGCGGCGCTCCATCAAGTGACCATGGGTTAAGCGAGTACGGCCAATACGCAACGCAATCTAGCAATTTAGCAAACAGAACAAAACAAAGAAAGCATCCAGATATATTTACTGTAATGTCTGTGATCGTAAACTCTGCTCTTGATAAAGACTCTAAATATTGGACTAAGTTGTCTTGAGTTCAACATCAAATTCTTGTTTCCTTGAATATACTAACTACTGACGTCAGGCTGAATGACCTATAATTACCGGGAGACTTCTCCCGTCCCGGTTTATGAGTTCTTGAGGCATTTACAAGTTTCCACTTTAATGGAACTCTTCCTGACTCGAGTGACATTGGAAAGTTTGGTGGCAGGTGTTCCAATTAAACTGTTTACTCCATTAATATTCTTATATGAAGTTCGTCAGGACAAGTTGTTCTATATTTTTATGGTCTTATTTAGTGCTATAGAAAAAGCCTTTCAGAAAATGTAATCTATTTTATTCATTGCTTAGTATTGATGATGTAAACGGGAAGTTATTCAAATTTTCCTTGATATATACAGAATCAAAACACTTATTCAATATTCTTGTCATCTCTTTCCTCATAAACTCTCACCCTTTTGTGGGGATTTTGGACCAATAGAATGAGACACCGCTTTTCTTTTAGGATAAATATGCAGTTCTTTTATGTTTTATTTGATATTTTATGCAATCAAAAGTTCATAATTATGTTTGCCAAGACACATGAGTTTCTTTTACCCCGTAATATCGTATTTTAACTTTGGTTCTATTATTGTTTTATTACCTTATCCGATACGGGATTATTTTATTTCAGGCAACATTTTACTTCAATACTTCACTATTTTAGATAGATGGGATCTTACGATCATCTGTTTCACAACGACTCGAGGTCTTCCAGAAAATTTAGCCCCGCTCTGAAACTACGTCCTTGCTATTTATTTTCTTCAGCGATGTAATTCCAACATATGTTTGAAAGCTCTTGACGCAGTATTGCCCAACTTGTATTTTTGTAATGTCTGGGTTTGTAATATAATTTGGTTCTGAATGTGATTCAACGATATTCTTCACTTTTAGTATTTCCCAATTACCTGCAGAGGGTTTCGGGAGTTCTTCGACTCCCTCCATTTTCGAGTGAATAGCACTCGAAAATATCGAGTGCTACTTGATATTTTCACTAGAATTTCAAATTAAATCCAACGTATTTGCCTCCTAAGTAAGCTTATCTACCATTTCGAACAGCGTAGTTATCAGCAAACTATTGTACAAACTTTATCAAGAGATTGTAGCGAGTGACTCGAACCATTTTGCTGCTGGCAAGTTACTATCACCCTCGATAATTACTTCACATTCAAAGAATATGCAATTTAATCATATAATTTTGTATCATTGACAAATAGCTGACAAGTTGGGTTATTAATGATGTCTATGATTACCATATTATATTGATTAACTTTGATGTCTTTGAATATGTAGTCAATAATCGCAACAACTCATATACCTTTCATTGTAGGTTCTAGGCAGGTTTTAATTATTAATTATAACGGCGCGACTAAAGCCAGCTATAGTTTTTTGTCAGTAGGGAAAATAGTGTAATCTGGAACTACATTCTCGACCTGATACTCATTATTTTTTCCTCTATTTAATGGGGTTTCTATGATGCCTTTAATGAAAAAATTTGCATCTGTTAATAAAGTTTCTGGGTCTGAGAACAGACATCGATATATATGGAATAAGTGACCATTTATGGGTGCACTTACGAGTTAATTTACACATTTGAACGTTACAGGAGGATGTTGCTCGTCATATTTACAACCAACTGATGAGCTTATAATTGTTCCATAGACGGTCCTAAATAAATGGTTCCATAGACGGTCCTATACAAATTGTTCCATAGATGGTCCTATATAAATCGTTACGTAGATGGTCCTATATAAATCGTTACATAGATGGTCCTATATAAATTGTTCCATAGACGGTCCTATATAATTTGTCAACCACACTGTGGAGAAAATAAACATTTCCTATATACGGTTCCTATACAGTGTTGTTTGTCAACCGTCTCCTCACATAATCATTCACAAGCCTACGAGAACCAGTTGCATCGAGGTCATTAAGAGAAAACCATTCTGCTAGCATACTTCTTAACAAACTCTTCCCCAAAATTTCGAAAAATCACCATATTGCAAATAAAGAACTTTTTGGAAAGCAATTATATATGTTGCAAGCTTTGTTGGAGCAGCCACTCCCAGCCGTACATATAGGAAGTGTTGGAGCAGCCACTCTCAGCCGTACATATAGGAAGTGTTGGAGCAGCCACTCTCAGCCGTACATATAGGAAGTGTTGGAGCAGCCACTCTCAGCCGTACATATAGGAAGTGTTGGAGCAGCCACTCTCAGCCGTACATATAGGAAGTGTTGGAGCAACCACTCCCAGCCGTACATATAGGAAGTGTTGGAGCAGCCACTCTCAGCCGTACATATAGGAAGTGTTGGAGCAGCCACTCTCAGCCGTACATATAGGAAGTGTTGGAGCAACCACTCTCAGCCGTACATATAGGAAGTGCTCCAGAAAGTTATATTCATCTCTTAGATAAAAGAATAATGAATATTATCCTTTTCAACTTTTCCAACAATAATTCCGGCTCTCTCATTTTCACGTCGTTCATGGCAATGTGAATGATAAGAGAAGTGTCCTTATTTGTGCCTTACAACGCCTCATCGACAGCACCTGGGTGACACAGCACCTGGGAGACACAGCACCTGGGAAACATAGCACCTGGGTGACACAGCACCTGGGAAACATAGCACCTGGGAGACACAGCACCTGGGAAACACAGCACCTGGGAAACATAGCACCTGGGAGACACAGCACCTGGGAGACACAGCACCTGGGAAACACAGCACCTGGGAAACATAGCACCTGGGAGACACAGCACCTGGGAAACACAGCACCTGGGTGACACAGCACCTGGGTGACATAGCACCTGGGAGACACAGCACCTGCGAGACACAGCACCTGGGAGACACAGCACCTGCGAGACACAGCACCTGGGAGACACAGCACCTGGGAAACATAGCACCTGGGAGACACAGCACCTGGGTGACACAGCACCTGGGAAACATAGCACCTGGGAGACACAGCACCTGGGTGACACAGCACCTGGGAAACATAGCACCTGGGAGACACAGCACCTGGGAAACACAGCACCTGGGTGACACAGCACCTGGGAAACATAGCACCTGGGTGACACAGCACCTGGGGGACACAGAACCTGGGAAACATAGCACCTGGGAGACACAGCACCTGGGAAACACAGCACCTGGGAGACAGCACCTGGGAGACAGCACCTGGGTGACACAGCACCTGGGTGACACAGCACCTGGGAAACATAGCACCTGGGAAACATAGCACCTGGGTGACACAGCACCTGGGGGACACAGAACCTGGGAAACATAGCACCTGGGAGACACAGCACCTGGGAAACACAGCACCTGGGTGACACAGCACCTGGGAAACATAGCACCTGGGAGACACAGCACCCGGGAAACACAGCACCTGGGTGACACAGCACCTGGGAAACACAGCACCTGGGAGACACAGCACCTGGGAAACATAGCACCAGGGAGACACAGCACCTGGGAGACACAGCACCTGGGTGACACAGCACCTGGGAGACACAGCACCTGGGAAACACAGCACCTGGGTGACACAGCACCTGGGTGACACAGCACCTGGGAAACATAGCACCTGGGAGACACAGCACCTGGGAAACACAGCACCTGGGTGACACAGCACCTGGGAAACATAGCACCTGGGAGACACAGCACCTGGGAGACACAGCACCTGGGTGACACAGCACCTGGGAAACACAGCACCTGCGAGACACAGCACCTGGGAGACACAGCACCTGGGAGACACAGCACCTGGGTGACACAGCACCTGGGAGACACAGCACCTGGGTGACACAGCACCTGGGAGACACAGCACCTGGGAAACATAGCACCTGGGTGACACAGCACCTGGGAGACACAGCACCTGGGAAACACAAGGGGAAAAAAGGAAGTTGGAAAACTTCCCATGGAAGAAAAGAAAGGGAGTTGGAAAACTTTCATCAGCCGCAGACAAAGACAGCTCTCCAGTCTTTGTCCTCCTGACTTCGATCTTATGAAACGTTTCCGAGTCATCTGCCCTTCTCTTCCTAGTTCCTATGGTCTGCTTAAGACTCATAATCGTGGTGTTCCTCTTCGTCCTATTATTTTTTCACGGGGCTCTGTCAGCTATCCTCTTGCCTCCTGGCTCGCTAAAAC
This sequence comes from Procambarus clarkii, assembly GCF_040958095.1. Classification (NCBI taxonomy): domain Eukaryota; kingdom Metazoa; phylum Arthropoda; class Malacostraca; order Decapoda; family Cambaridae; genus Procambarus; species Procambarus clarkii. The sequence continues at coordinate 14,829,504 of NC_091167.1, forward strand.
TATGACGCCTGACCTTGGCACTTTTTCCCCTGCCCACCTTCGTCACTCTCAGGACTTCATAGAAAGACTGCGCCTGCAGCCCTCCTGTAAGATGCTTAGTCTTGATGTCGACTCTCTGTTTACTAATGTTCCCCTCGATGACGTTCTCTCTTTCCATAGACAGACGGCGACTGAGGGCCTTCTTCCTCTCCCGCTTCTCACTAACGTTTTCCTCGAACTCATCAGACTCTGTGTTCACTCTAAGTCATTCTCTTTCATCGGTAAATACTTCTCTACAACTTTCGGTGTCGCTACGGGTTCCCCTCTCTCCCCTGTTCTTACCAATCTCTACATGGAATACTTCAAAACTGTTCTTCTTCCTTCTATTGATACTCGTCCCTTTCTCTGGCTTCGCTATGTGGATGACTTTTTGCTTTATGGCCTCATGACCTTAGTCTTTTCCAGCCTTTCCTCGCCTCTCTTAACAATCTGGCTCCTTCCAACCATTTCAAAGTTGAATGGGAATCTAATTCCCTCCTTCCTTTTCTTGACGTTCACGTTCACAGCTCTGTGTCCGGGTTATCTTTCTCTGTCTACCGTAAACCCATGCATAGTGGCATGTACATTCACTTCTTTTCCTACCATCCTCCTTCTGTTAAGAAAAGTGTCCTCGTCTCTCTGTTCCTCCGCGTTCTACGCATCAGCGACCCTCAGTTTTTTTATTCTGAAATTGCCTTTCTCTATAAATCATTCTCTCGCCTTGGTTGCCCTTTACATTTCATCAACTGTGCCTACTCTCAAGCTAAACCAAATTTCTTTCATCCTAAACTTGCTTCCAACACTAGTAGCACTGTACTCTGCATTCCCTTCATATCTAAACTCAAAACCTTTACTAATACCTTTCGTCCTCTTAACATAAAGCTCGCCTTTCGACAAACTAACACTTCGTAGCAATCTAGTTCACACTGTTCCTCCTGCTTCTAATGCTGCTGGTGTCTACTCTATTTCCTGTCCCTCTTGTCCTCTCCAATACTTTGGTGAAATGACAGACTTAAGGAACACAAAAGCAGTGTTAAGTCTTCAGACACTAACAATGATCTCTTCTGTCATGTTAGGGTTTCTAATCATCTTATTGATTGGTCTTCTTCTAAAATAATCTTTCCTGCCTCTACTCTACACAGACGACGTCTTGTCGAATCGGCTCTGGTACACAACCTACTTATCATGAACCTTAGTCCTGGCTTTGTTGCTGTTGACTCTTCCTTTTCACAGTACATAAATGTTCTAAGCTTTATAACAAACGTGACTTAACATAAGCCTACCCTTCCGGTTATCTTTCTTTTCCTTCTCTTGTTTTCTCTTACGATCCCTTTCTCATTCCTACTATTACACCCTTATTATACCAACCCTGTCCATACCTTTCACCTTGTTCTTATCATCCTCTAAGGTTTCCATTTCCTCACCTCTCTCTTGCCTACTTAAAGCCCTTCCCTCCTTCGTTTCATGACAATCAACTTGATAATGGTCCAGACGGACCGAAACGTCGTCGTCTCTTCAATTTCTAGTGTGTGGTTTGGTCAACATTTTTCAGCCACGTTATTGAGACTCGTCATCTGCTTACAAGTAACATGTTACATTAATCCTTGACGCAGTAACACCGACCTCAACACCCAGGATGAGACCAACTCCTAATCCTAAGGTTTCACAACATCAAGAAACTGTCGTACTAATGTGCCCTATGTTACGGCCCTACTGGGACGCAACCGGGTTCTTCTCTGATGGTAGTAGAGTTAGGGAATCCGGCCCCAAGTTATTAGAGGCTTTCAAGGGGTGTGTTCCGTAACGCAAGTTAAATTAAAGGGGGAGGGATACAAATGTTCCAGTTTTTCTGATATATATTTCCACCACCATGTATAAATAAATAACAGTCACACACGGGGATTATAACTACACAATTATGTACAGGTTCGTCTTCCTCCGAAGACACTGGATGCTCAACGGTGCTCACTCTGGGTAGCCCTGGTTCCTTCTTCCGTGGCCCACGATGAATCCACTATGACTCAATGACGAATCTACCCTGGCCATAGGCCAGCCAAATCACAGTCCTACTGGGTGCTTCGTCGTGGAGGCCTTCAACCACAATCCAGCCTGTAGCTGGCAGGTACCGATCAGCTCCGCTGTGTAGGCCACTCCACGACCAATACTAGGGTTGCAAGCCCTAGGCAGGAGCCTCGTGTGACCCGCTGATCACTCTCCTCACTGAGCACCACAGTGGCTAGTCTCTTCCACCAGCCAGCCCGGATAAGGCGATTCCCGACACCGCCACGCCTCAGGCAGGCTATTACTCTCAACAGAGTTCGTCCGGGGGTGGCTCACAGCTTCTTCAAAGCAGACTCGTGAAGAGACCTTGGCTGCCTTGGGTAGACTGATCCATCGTCTAACACAGCAGTCTCAGGTCGACTCTGCAATCAGATACGTCATTAATACTGGGATGCTCTAGGGAACCTCACTTACAAGCTTAGACACAAACGTCCACCTCTTCACTCCATAGATGGCGTTGCTGTCTAAGCGCCACCTCACCAGAGGTCAGCAGCGGCTATTCCATAAGCCAATTAAGACGGGAATCCAGCAGGTATTGCCGGCGTCTCTCGTCATCACTAGATGGCGTCGTCCATTTGGAGGGGGTTTCGGGAGCGGACTCACAGATGGCATTGTCGTCGCTGCTCCGTGCTCCGACGCTGGACTCGGGTCCATAACACCTCCCCACCAAAAAGAATTTGGTTTGGGTTTCTATAAAAGAGAAAACAAACCAAATTAGTACGTGGGTACAACTCCAAACGGACTCACGTAAACAATGGACTGGAGTGGCGAGGATGTCTTGTCCGCAAAACTGCCCTAATAGGAGATTCTGGCACAAGGAAAACTTGAAGATGGTAGGCAATGACCTGCCTGATGTGACTTCCCACACCTTCACTGAGATGGCAAGCAGGGGCATAATCTCACGTGTCTTTAGTAAGGATCGGCACAGGCGCAATGTGGGGCGAATCGACACCTCCCTGTGTCGTGGCACCGATCGTGGCTGGTCACAGACAACATTTCTTACACCGGTCCGGTAGTCCTTCAGGGAGACAGGAACCTGGAATACAGGGGTCTGATAATTTGGAGTGACAACGATAGTTGTTAAGTCAGTACTTACTTCATAACCGATTGCTAGGCCCACGCCTAGTCCCAACAGGGCTGCTTGTACCTTGAAGATGATGTTCGCTCTGCCACCGTCATGTCGACCAACGTTCCGTATAATGCTGAATCCAGGCTCAGCAATCACGCGGGGGGTGTCAACCTGTCGGAAACAGTCACTCATAATATCATTCCTCATACCTCCTGTATCCACCATCACCTTCCAGGTCCCTTCTTAGACTGCAACACTCACAGTGCAAGTCTCTAATCCCTGGGGTCTCTTCATGATGTTCATAGGAGCCATCATCTGTCGGGTCGTCCACTGGTCCTTACTTAAAATGCACATTAGAATTATACACAATACCGCCAAGAAACATTTAGGAATACGCTTCATGAGCCTATCACGTCCATAGCTGGCGATCTCCATTAGCCTGGCTATGATCAAAGAGGGCACTAGAGCCTGCGCACCTACCTCACATACCTCTGACGTCTGGGGAATCTCTGGCTGGTTCAGTATACATTGTACTTTGCCATACCGCAAGTACTCATCCGCCGTCACTTCAGACTCTTGGGTATCCGTGGGTACTTGTACACGAGGCCTCTCCTCTTGCTCAGTCGCTCTTGTCACCATAACCTCATGCTTCTTGTCGGGAGAAGAATCAGGAGAACCTATTAGAATGCTCTCGATCTGTTGGGTAGAGGAAGAATTAAACAGGTTAAGTAGTTGCACGTCTGCCTGTACCTGGATATTACCAATGCCTGCTGTTACCTCAGACCTTCTTGCTGTTTCGGCTGACTCGTCCGCAATCTTGAGATGATCGTCGTTCCAACCTGTCATCAAGTCGTTGGCTAGTATCACGTCAATACCAGCTATTGGCAAGGTATCAACTACTGCCAACGCACATGTGCCGCTGAAGTAAGGCGAGTCTAGATGTACCGGCACTAAGAGGGCAACGTACCGCGTCATAGGAAATCCAACCAGGACTACCTTTTGTCTCCCGTCTACACTCATTCCCTCGGGTAACAAGTCTCTCATGATCAGGGACTGGGCTGCTCCACTATCTCTGAGCACTACAACTGATCTACCAGTATGATCACTCGTTACATACCCGCCTGAAGTGTGAGGGGCAAACAATCCAAGTCCTTCCTGACTAGTCAGAGACTGGGTTCCTACTGGTGGTGTCACACAGCCCATCAGCATCACCTCCCTACGTGGACCGGCACATAGCAGCAACATGCCCTTTCTGCCCACAAGTCCAACACACTACATTCCTCCTCGGACTACGGTGTTTCGGACTGCTAGGACTAGTCCTTCGGGGGCTACTTGGGGGCGTCTTCATAGCGCTTTGTGGGACGGGTCTCTCCTTCTTGACAAGGTTTGCCAAACAGACGTGGGTAATTCCTAGGGACATACCTAGTGGAAGACCTATGCGTCAAGATGTATTCTTGAGCCATAGTGGCCGCGGCACTTAAGGTCTCTACCTGTTGTTCTTCTAGGTATGTCTTCAGATCTCCAGATAGACATTCTTTAAAATCCTCCAACAAAACGAGCTGTTCGAGTTCTTCATTCGTCCTCACCTTCCGAGAGGGACACCACTCCTGGAAAAGCCGTTCCTTGATGGTCGCGAACTTGGTGAACGTGTGCTCCGAGGTCTTTTTCAGGTTCCTAAACTTCTGCCTGTAAGCCTCAGGTACCAATTGGTAAGCCATGAGCACTACCTTCTTCACCTTGTCGTAATCACAAGAGTCATCAAGGGACAACGTGGAGTAGGCGATTTGGGCCTTCCCAGTCAAGACGGACTGTATCATGATGGCCCAATTCTCCTTTGGCCGTTCCAAAGAGGCTGCAACCTTCTCGAAAGCAGCGAAGAACTTCGAAACTTCCCTTTCGTTGAACTTCAGGACCATTTTGATGTTCCTTACCGGATCGAAACTACTCGTTTCCATTATTTTCCTCTGACTGCCTAGTCGCAATACTTCTAACTCGTGTCTTCTTTCTTTCTCCTTTTCTTCTCTTTCTCGCTCTTCTCTCTCTCGTTTCTCTTCTCTTTCTCGCTTTTCTCGTTCTCTTTCTCTTCTTTCTTCCCTTTCTCGCTCTTCTTTCCTCTCTTGTAATTACAAACGCTTCATTTCCATTTCTTTTTCTTGTCTCTCTCTTTCCAGTTCAAACTTCTTATCTTCTCTCTCCCTAGCGAGTTCTAGCTTTTTCCATTCTATTTCACGGTGGATCTCTAATTCACGCATTTTCACAGTGAGTAAACTTATATTCAGTTCACTCTCATCACTTTCAATGTCACTACCTTTATCTTCCTTTTCAATGGAAGCTACCACCTCACTTTCCTTTGTACTCTGTGCCTCGCTTTCCTATTTTTCCCCGGCCTTCAAATGTTTGTGGACCTTTGACAAGATCTCAACACGGGAGTCACTTTCGCGTATTTTTATCTCCAGATATGCGCTCAGTAGCACCAGTTCTTGTTTTTCCAGATATTTCAATCTGGCAAGACAGTCCTTGTTCAGAAAGTCCTGAACATCGTCCAGATCTTCGAGGGTCACTTTTTCCGCCATTGTCACTTAAGTGGAGCACGAACACTTAACACGTCGCCTCACTTGAGCACTAAACACCGAGCACTGTACTTCGCCAATGTTGCACTTTATCGCACCTAGCACCGCACTTGCCAATATTGCTCGTAATCACACCGAGCACCGCACTCTCCAATATTGCACTAAATCACAGCGAGCACCGCACAGGACGTACAACGTCCAAATAATTGTAAACAGAGGGAATTGTTTACAGGGGATTGCGCTACATCACCACCCCTGTCAAACATACTTGACAAGGGGTCGAATCCCGCTGGGGATGCCAATTATGTTACGACCCTACTGGGACGCAGCCAGGTTCTTCTTTGATGGTAGTAGAGTTAGGGAATCCGGCCCCAAGTTAGTAGAGACTTTCAAGGGGTGTGTTCTGTAACGCAAGTTAAATTAAAGGGGGAGGGATACAAATGTTCCAGTTTTTCTGATATATATTTCCACCACCATGTGTAAATAAATAACAGTCACACACGGGGATTATAACTACACAATTATGTACAGGTTCGTCTTTCTCCGAAGACACTGGATGCTCAACGGTGCTCACTCTGGGTAGCCCTGGTTCTTTCTTCCGTGGCCCACGATGAATCCACTATGACTCAATGACGAATCTACCCTGGCCACAGGCCAGCCAAATCAAAGTCCTACTGGGTGTTTCGTCGTGGAGGCCTTCAACCACAAACCAGCCTGTAGCTGGCAGGTACCGATCAGCTCCACTGTGTAGGCCACTCCACGACCGATACTAGGGTTGAGAGCCCTAGGCAGGAGCCTCATGTGACCCGCTGATCACTCTCCTCACTGAGCACCACAGTGGCAGGTCTCTTCCACCAGCCAGCCCTGGATAAGGCGATTCCCGACACCGCCACGCCTCAGGCAGGCTATTACTCTCAACAGAGTTCGTCCGGGGGTGGCTCACAGCTTCTTCAAAGCAGACTCGTGAAGAGACCTTGGCTGCCTTGGGTAGACTGATCCATCGTCTAACACAGCAGTCCCAGGTCGACTCTGCAATCAGATACGTCATTTATACTGGGACGCTCTAGGGAACCTCACTTACAAGCTTAGAAACAAACGTCCACCTCTTCACTCCATAGATGGCGTTGCTGTCTAAGCGCCACCTCACCAGAGGTCAGCAGCGGCTATTCCACGAGCCAATTAAGACGGGAATCCAGCACGTATTGCCGGCGTCTCTTGTCATCACTAGATGGCGTTGTCGTCGCTGCTCCGACGCTGGACTTGGGTTCGTAACACCCTAATCCTAACCTACCACAGGACCTTAAACGGTAAACGGGACAGTATGTCAATTTAGAGGGCCGCTGCCATTGTCTATTTTCCGCTGCCATATTTTATTGATTTATGTGTTGTTTTATTGATCTTAGATGTCTAAATATTGTCTTTCAGTTACATTCTTATTAACGAGCAAAGATTGAAATCTACCAACATCTACCAACGGTCTTGGTAATCTACAAACATCTACCAACGGCCATGGTAATCTACTAACGGTCTTGGTAATCTACAAACATCTACCAACGGTCTTGGAATCTACAAATATCTACCAACGGTCTTGGTAATCTACAAACATCTACCAACGGTCTTGGTAATCTATCAACGGTCTTGGTAATCTACAAACATCTACCAACGGTCTTGGTAATCTATCAACGGTCTTGGTAATCTACAAACATCTACCAACGGTCTTGGTAATCTACAAACATCTACCAACGGTCTTGGTAATCTACAAACATCTACCAACGGTCTTGGTAATCTACAAACTTCTACCAACGGTCTTGGTAATCTATCAACGGTCATGGTAATCTACAAACATCTAGCAACGGTCTTGGTAATCTACAAACATCTAGCAACGGTCTTGCTTCATGCGGGACTCTACCTCACACCTTAGCTGGTGTGAGCTAGGAAGCTGGCGAGTCTTCTTACACCTACTGCTTCTGTTCACCTAGCAAGAAATAGGTACTTGTATTTAGGTGACTGTTGTGGTTGGCCTCCCTTCTGTTTGGTTGTTCCCTTCTGTTACCTATCGTACGTTACGGCTCGTGACCCTGAAACAGCTAACAACAACAAGGTCTAGGGTTACTAAAAAACTGCTGTTCACAAGAGCGGGTCACCAGTATAACCCCTTGATAAGTAATGAGCACGTAAATAAAAATCTTCCTTTAGGACTGAAAGAATAGATATAAAATCTTATATAGATATATATTACATAAATCTCAATAGCAAACATGATTATTTGGTCACAATATATCACATTAAAAATATCACAGTATCTTCCAGACATTAAATTAATATTATTATATGTATGGCTATGACAGAACAAAAATGTATAACTTAACTCCACAAGATGCTAACTCTCTGGTTCCGGATCAGCTACTGAATAACAATAACGCGGGAGTCAAAAACAATGCCTTGCCCCGCGAACAATTTGCCAAAGTTACAATATTTATTATTTCAACAATGGAGCAATACATTGTGACAAGAGTAATCTTAAACTAACTTAATGAATAATTAATACATATTGATATACAAAAATAAGGTAATTATTTCTTTACATAGTAATTAAAATACGCATACAGAGGGTAATAATGGCATGCTCACCCAACAACGGACTATCCCACGACAATTTGCCAGATACAGTTCACTCAATTATTATTCACCTCTGTTACCCACATATGATCACATATAAATCATTAGTTCCCGTGGGAAAACTGAGCACACAAAGAAATAAAACAATCATTCCCACGATACGTTGGGCCTAACGCCAACACTGTAACATGAAATTACTTTTGCATAGAACATATAAGTATATCAATATACATACTTATAATTTACACACAATTATAAATGTACATATTAATTTATTTACTTACGTATCTTATAGGGGTACGTAACACTTCCACCTCCAAGAAAAAAAATGCAATGGATTGAAGATCAATGGCATTTTTTCCGAAGTAAAAATGTTAAGTAAAAAGAAACATTTCATTTATGGTACATCAAAACTTCTTGACAAAGCATCAGCAATAACATTTTGCCTGCCTGGAATATGTTTGATTTCTACATTAAATTCCTGCAAAAACAATGACCACCGCAGAATTCGTTGGTTCTTGACTTTCATCATATTTATAAAGATAAGGGGGTTGTGGTCTGTAAATACTAACACTTTGTTTCCTGACAAGTAAATCTCAAACTTCTTAATTGACAATATAAGACCCAACGCCTCCTTTTCTACCACGGAATAATTCTTCTGAGCTGCATTAAATTTTCTAGAGTAATAATACACAGGATGCTCAATCTTATCTAAACCAACTTGAATAAGCACAGCACCTATTCCAACATCTGACGCATCAATGTGTAATATGAAAGGTTTATCAAATTGGGGACTAGCAAGAACAGGTGATGTGGACAATATGCCCTTTAGGTTCTGAAAAGCATTCTGACAATCTTGGGTCCACTGAAACTTTACTTGCTTGCGTAACAAATTTGTCAAAGGAGCAGCCACTGTGGAAAAATTTCTACAATAACGCCTATAGTATGCCAACCCGTTCTCACACAAGACAGCACATATATGACTTAATGCTTAAAGTCAATATGTTGAATATGAATTAGTAAATATGTGATATATTCCCAGTTACTTTTTTTACCAAGGCCCAAACTCTTCCTCACGTACCAATTTACTTGTCACAGTACCCGTCCGTCAACATAGATAGCAGAATATTCGTGATTGGTTCAATTATAAGGAAAATTGTAGTTTTCAGGTCCCACATGGGTTGTGAAATTTACCTACTGTTGTCCATGCTCTTATAATATTACAGATCAGCTATATCCTATTGAAGGCTCGTAGTTTTGTTTTGAGAAATATTAGTTGTTCTTAGTAAATTATAATAAGCACTATAAATTATTACATAGAATAACAGTGCTTCACCAATCAATATTATATACCATAGTTTGGCTTTAAAAATCTTTAAAGAATGTTTTGTAGGAACGCTAACAGAAAACGATGTTACATTTGAATGTCTATGGGGTAAACTACTGCAAACAGGACGGTATTGTGTCTACTATACCAACTATAGCTAGGATGGGTATATTGTCACCTACCGCCTGTTAGGTGGGAAAGGGGTCCAGTACCACCCACAGGATGGGTATGAGGGTCACATCCACCCACAGGATGAGTATGGGGATCACATCCACCCACAGGAAGGGTATGGGGTCCAATACCACCCACAGGATGAGTATGGCGTCCACTACAACCCACAGGATGGGCATGGGGCTCCAACCACCCATAGAATGGGTATGGGGCTCCAACCACAAATAAAATGGGTATAGGGTCCAATAACACCCACTGGATGTTTAAGGCGTCCATTGCCGAGCGTCGAGCTCGAAAACCGCAGCATTCATCTCAGAACCATGCCTATTTCACACAGATTCCTTAATAAACGTAAGAGTTTTATATGTCACAAGAAAGATAGAAATATAAGCTTCATTCTAAATACCTTACCATGGGCATATTTAAATTTAAAGCGAAGATACGTGTACTTTTATAATAGCCGAGCTTTAACCCCGGACAGATTGATCGACCGAGCAACTCTCTCTCAGAACAATGTTTATTTCACGTGAATTCGTTAATAAACATATATGTTTTATATGTCTCAAGAAAGGCAGACATATAAGCTTCACTTTAAACACTTTACCATAGACATATTTAAAGTTCTAATGAAGATACATGTATTTTAAAAATTACGGAGCTCCCACCCCGTACAGACTGAACGACAGAGCAACTCTCTCTCAGATCAATGTTTATTTCACGTAAATTCGTTAATAAACACAAATGTTTTATATGTCTTAAGCAAGATAGAAATAAGAGCTTCATTTTCAATACATTACAATAGACATATTTATAGCTCAAGTGAAGATACATATGTTTTTATAGTAGCGCTCAGTAGCTTGTCGGGCATGGAGTGCAGACGCCTACGCACTTGCCGATATATTGTATAATTATCAAAGATACGCTAATAAAGCCTAAAATCTTATATGCCTCCAGAAAGACCGAGATATGAACATTATTATGATTTCACCAAATGAAATATATCATGTTCGAGAACAAAGATATATCAATTTTAAATTAAGTTTCGACTCTTGCTCGGGCGAGAGAGAGGGAGCGACTCTCGCCCCATCTATTGGAGATTCTGTCCACTAAAGACCCAAAGCTACTCAAACCCTCCTAGCATTATTTAAGTAATGAAGTAATATGGTATATTTACTATAATGTGGGTGCTGAATTGCAGAACATGAGAAAACATATATTTACTCCAAACTAATATAATTTCATTATGAAATAAGTAAATAAGTAGCATCAAAGGAAGTCGACGGTCTAAGCGTCAATGTTGTGGAACGACTTATCCAAGATATATCGTTGTTTGGAAAGTGTTTGTTGGCATATCCAGTTGTCGCACTTCTCTGCACAAATTATCACAAATTTAAATTATAATGTTAACAAGTAGAATACGTATTTTTAATAAAATCTAACATAGCTAGCCAGAAAACATTTAACATTTATTAAAAAAATATATGTTTGGAAGTTAAATCGACTTCATAGGACAATAGTGTTGTTATATATACTCGTTATTCGTTGACATGCGTTCGCTACTTAAACTACCATGTACTGTACTTATGTGAAATCTCCCATGTCTCTTCGCTCATCTCACCGAACCCTACAGGCTCTGTGATATATTGCTTAATTAATTGAGATTCACAAATAAAGCTTATAATTGTATATGTTATCAAAAAGGCAGAGCTTATTTTAGTTCATTTATTATGCACCCCATACCCATCCTATGGGCGATAGTGGAGTGTTACAGAGGCGCATAATGGGCTCAGGGACTGAGCCCCACAATTCATATAGCCAAGGAAGTTATATATACGTCACTATACAAGGCACTTTACATTTATGGTGAGTCACACAGTTACTAGTCTTGCTCCACACCCACCCAACTGGGCGGCAGCTTTACAGTCATGTGCTCCACACCCACCCAACTGGGCGGCAGCTTTACAGTCATGTGTTCCACACCCACCCAACTGGGCGGCAGCTTTACAGTCATGTGCTCCACACCCACCCAACTGGGCGGCAGCTTTACAGTCATGTGTTCCACACCCACCCAACTGGGCGGCAGCTTTACAGTCATGTGCTCCACACCCACCCAACTGGGCGGCAGCTTTACAGTCATGTGCTCCACACCCACCCAACTGGGCGGCAGCTTTACAGTCATGTACTCCACACCCACCCAACTGGGCGGCAGCTTTACAGTCATGTGCTCCACACCCACCCAACTGGGCGGCAGCTTTACAGTCATGTGCTCCACACCCACCCAACTGGGCGGCAGCTTTACAGTCATGTGCTCCACACCCACCCAACTGGGCGGCTGCTTTACAGTCATGTGCTCCACACCCACCCAACTGGGCGGCTGCTTTACAGTCATGTGCTCGACACCCACCCAACTGGGCGGCAGCTTTACAGTCATGTGCTCCACACCCACCCAACTGGGCGGCAGCTTTACAGTCATGTGCTCCACACCCACCCAACTGGGCGGCAGCTTTACAGTCATGTGCATGCATTACCTACAGTCAGCAAATTTCGGATACTTCGCTAAGATTTCGGGCAGCACATCATTATGAATGAAGTACTTACACATTTCATGGACACTATTGATGTTGTTATCTTTAAATTCCGCTATTTTTCACATTCCATTATATAATGACGCAAAGTATGCAAATAGTTCTGCTGACAGAGTTTACATTTAGTCAAATCTAGATCATCGGATGTTACAAACTTCCAGAGGTACTTGTAGCTGAGCCTAAACCTAGCAGTGGTAACATCTAGAAGTCTGCTAACATTATTGGATGACCCATAGACGAGCGATTCATCAAAGTTTATACAATATTGTGAAATTGAGAGTCAGTGTAGTAACATAAATTGGTAAATAATAAATATTGTAAGTTAAGAATCTGATGCATGTGTGTGTGTTGGGGGGGGGGGGGGGGGCGGGGGTTATACCCTTGGTAAGCGAGAGTGGAAAGTAACCTTAGACGTACTGCGGTCAATGTGGGGGGGGGGAGGGGGAGGGAGGGAGGGAGAGTCAAATCCACCCTCCAACATCTGGGCATAGTACCACCAGCCTCCACAACACTCCATCAGCCTCCAGCTGATGCTTGTAGATGCCTCATCTAACCTCACCTATGTCACACATTAACCTACAGTTCCTGTGATAATTAAACTCATCACAGTGGCGTCTCACCAATATAAACTGTATTGGATTTTGTCCCGAAATAGCTATATGCTGACTGGACGTGTATGTATGTATGTATGTATGTATGTATGTATGTATGTATGTATGTATGTATGTATGTATGTATGTATGTATGTATGTATGCATGTATGAATGGATAGATGTATGTATGTACGCATGCATGCATGTATGTATGTATGCATGCATGTATGTATGCATGTATGTATGTATGTATGTATGTATGTATGTATGTATGTATGTATGTATGTATGTATGTATGTATGTATGGATAGATGGATGGATGTATGTATGTACGCATGCATGCATGTATGTATGTATGTATGTATGTATGTATGTATGTATGTATGTATGTATGTATGTATGTATGTATGTATGTACGCATGTATGTACGCATGTATGTATGTATGTATGTATGTATGTATGTATGTATGTATGTATGTATGTATGTATGTATGTATGTATGTATGTATGTATGCATGCATGTATGCATGCGTGTATGTATGTATGTATGTATGTATGTATGTATGTATGTATGTATGTATGTATGTATGTATGTATGTATGTACGCATGCATGTATGTATGGATGTATGTATGGATGTATGCATGTATGTACACATGTATGTACGCATGTATGTACACATGTATGTACGCATGTATGTACGCATGTATGTACGCATGTATGTACGCATGTATGTATATATGTATGTATGTATGTACGCACGCATGTATGTATGTATGTATGTACGTACGTATGGATGGATGGATGTATGCACGCATGCATGTATGTATGTATGTATGTATGTATGTATGTATGTATGTATGTATGTATGTATGTATGTATGTATGTACGCATGTATGTATGTATGTATGTATGTATGTATGCATGTGTGTATGTATGTATGTATGTATGTATGTATGTATGTATGTATGTATGTATGTATGTATGTATGTATGTATGTATGTATGTATGTATGTATGTACGCATGTATGTATGTATGTATGTATGTATGTATGTATGTATGTATGTATGTATGTATGTATGGATGTATGTATGTATGTATGTATGTATGTATTCCCAATCACGTTAAAGACTCCCCCTCTATCATCCAGTTAAAGAGAATAACAACTATGTACTAAATAATCGACTCCTTGTAACTTTAATTATGCTGACCTTCCTATCTGTATTCAGACTGAGCCTACCATCATTAAAGGTGATTATAACGCTAGCCATAGGAATATTGGTAATTCACAGTTCAGTAATCGTAACGGCAACCAACTGGTGTCACTATTAGGTAGTCACGATGATGCACAGATTGTGGGTGACCTTGAACCAACGCATATCTACGGAGGTATTCTTGATCTATGTCTGGGTGTCAACGTCTCCCACACCGTGTGCGCCTCGTCAATAGTGCCAGATATGGCGTCTGATCATCTGGCCATATTAGCCACTGTAAGCATTGGCAGCTCTATCCTCCCCGGTGGAGTGTTCAAGCGGAAGAGGCTGGCTGTGCCCATCGATCAACGAGACAATCTTGTTGCTCATGTGTCAGATTGGTGCCGTTCATCTGAGCCTTCATCAGTTGAAGATTTTAACAATGAGCTCACAGGTACTATCGAGCAGTTTATAGAATCACTTGATTCATCGTCCAGGCCACGTAACCCAAATTACACTGGTTATAGCACTTATGCTTATTATAATGATTCTAAATTGCATGCACTAAAACGCACTGCCAGAATAATTGGACTAGCTTGTAGAAGGACCCGCACTGCTGAAATGCTTCGGCTCTTTCAAGCGGCTCTGGCTAAGGCCAGGGAACGTATGGTAGAGCTGAGGCAGACAGACTGGGAAACTTTTGTCCGTGGTCTCAATTCTCACACGCCACTAAGTCGGGCATGGAAGGATATCAACAAGATCAAAGGGAAAAATGCTGCAGAGATCTCGTACCCTAATCCTCTGCACAGAGCAAATGAGCTTGTTGATGCTTGGGCCACGACTTCCAGCTTTGACAGTCTTCCTCTACCCTCACAGAATGAATTAAATGATAGATATACTGATAGGGCAAGGTTCCTTGACTTTATGCGTCATCAAGAGGATGACTGTGACATGCTTTTTACTGAATACAAACTAGATTCTGCTCTACATAAAGGCAAAGCTACATCACCCGGGGAGGATGGAGTTACTTACGGCATACTGCTTATGCTTCTGCTAGTTCCAGGGAATACCTTTCTTCAATTGTATAATATGAGCTATGTAACTGGGGAGCTTCCTAAGTCATGGACCAACAGTGTTATTATTCCCATTCCTAAACCTCACCAGCCGAGTGCTTTATGCCCAGTCTCCCTCACTAGTTGTCTCTATAAGTGTCTTGAGAAGATGGTTCTCAACCGTCTCCTTTACAAAATTAATAATATGTTGTCTCCCCAGATATATGGCTTTATGCATGGAAAGAGTGTACATCACTGTATTACCACATTCCTCACCCTGCATACTGATAGGTCATATACCACTTTCCTAGATCTTAAGTCAGCCTTTGACATTGCTAACCCACACGTCATTATGAGAGAACTTGCTAAAATGAATGTTGGAATGTTAATGTTAAAAATTGTTCAAACTGAAATAAATATATAACACTGTACGGTACAGTTGTGTTTAATTATGTTTTGCGATTCCTATGGAAAAGGTATTTGTGCACCAAGTACTACTAGGTCATTATGAGATATGCTGAATGTTGTCAATATACCATCTGAATACGCCTCACTTTGCGTTAATCATTGGACGTCCTAATGATTAAGGTCCCCAAAAGGACTTAATCAGACCTCAGTGGATAATTTTACTCTCTCTCTCTCTCTCAGAGCATCCCCTTGTGTGTTGTATGTGGGTGCTGAAGTTCAGTCTCTTGTCTATGTATAGGTGAAGGAACTTTCCATAATTGTTATTGCTAATGTATACTTGTAATACTGGGTATACATCCGGTGTTCTTACCCTCGACCGCGGCGAGGGTAAGCCGTGGCCGTATGGTCTGAAACCCACAAATATTTACAATGGGGGGTGGGGGGGGGGATAACATTTCCTCTTCAAGCACACGCACACAAATGAACTATGTTACTTAACTGGAAGCACTCGTACAACATAATTTACACGATTTCTCAGGATAGTTATACTTCTTACCAGCATATATACAGTATAGTACCTAGGAGGTTCTCTTCAATGATATCTAAGATAATTAAAAGAACCCAAGCAAACCACTGTGGAAATGTGCAGGACAAACATATCAATTGTGACACTAGCTCTCCACTTATGGCATTTGCTTAATTTAGAAACTGTACTTGTGGTCGATCTCGAACCCACGTTGTTGATGTGACGATGTGTTATGAATTTTGTGGCTAGCTCCTCAAGATTGTAACTTGCTTAGATAAATAAATTGTGTGTTCAGTCCCTGAACCCATTATGTGATAAATTAACTAAACTAAAAACTATAGTCTGGCGACGAAGCCTGAACTGCATAATGTAAATAGGGATTAACCAGAAAAAGATATAGGTGAAGAATAACATCAGGTAACTGCGTTAATTACAATATTAGATCAAACTAACATTGATTTTCAAAAGGTTGTAGATTTTCCATCAATGGAGAGCATCAGCCAAGAAGCCTTCTTTAAAATATGAATATCTTTCCTCACCCAATAAGATCTAATCTCTGAATAAAACGCAAAAAACGACTTGATTGTAACCTATCCACCGCTGCCCATTGGATGGGGGAGAGGGGGTTATGTGTAGGATAAACAAATCAATTGTGACACTAGCCCTCCATATATGTCAGTTGCTTAAATTATAAACTGTACTTGTGGTCGGTCTCGAGCCCATTGTTGATTTGACAATGTGCATTGACTTTTGTAACTAGCTTATCAAGATTATAACTTCCTTGGCTATATGAATTGTGGGGCTCAGTCCCTGAGCCCATTATGCGCCTCTGTAACACTCCACTATCGCCCATAGGATGGGTATGGGGTGCATAATAAATGAACTAAAATAAGCTCTGCCTTTTTGATAACATATACAATTATAAGCTTTATTTGTGAATCTCAATTAATTAAGCAATATATCACAGAGCCTGTAGGGTTCGGTGAGATGAGCGAAGAGACATGGGAGATTTCACATAAGTACAGTACATGGTAGTTTAAGTAGCGAACGCATGTCAACGAATAACAAGTATATATAACAACACTATTGTCCTATGAAGTCGATTTAACTTCCAAACATATATTTTTTTAATAAATGTTAAATGTTTTCTGGCTAGCTATGTTAGATTTTATTAAAAATACGTATTCTACTTGTTAACATTATAATTTAAATTTGTGATAATTTGTGCAGAGAAGTGCGACAACTGGATATGCCAACAAACACTTTCCAAACAACGATATATCTTGGATAAGTCGTTCCACAACATTGACGCTTAGACCGTCGACTTCCTTTGATGCTACTTATTTACTTATTTCATAATGAAATTATATTAGTTTGGAGTAAATATATGTTTTCTCATGTTCTGCATTCAGCACCCACATTATAGTAAATATACCATATTACTTCATTACTTAAATAATGCTAGGAGGGTTTGAGTAGCTTTGGGTCTTTAGTGGACAGAATCTCCAATAGATGGGGCGAGAGTCGCTCCCTCTCTCTCGCCCGAGCAAGAGTCGAAACTTAATTTAAAATTGATATATCTTTGTTCTCGAACATGATATATTTCATTTGGTGAAATCATAATAATGTTCATATCTCGGTCTTTCTGGAGGCATATAAGATTTTAGGCTTTATTAGCGTATCTTTGATAATTATACAATATATCGGCAAGTGCGTAGGCGTCTGCACTCCATGCCCGACAAGCTACTGAGCGCTACTATAAAAACATATGTATCTTCACTTGAGCTATAAATATGTCTATTGTAATGTATTGAAAATGAAGCTCTTATTTCTATCTTGCTTAAGACATATAAAACATTTGTGTTTATTAACGAATTTACGTGAAATAAACATTGATCTGAGAGAGAGTTGCTCTGTCGTTCAGTCTGTTCGGGGTGGGAGCTCCGTAATTTTTAAAATACATGTATCTTCATTAGAACTTTAAATATGTCTATGGTAAAGTGTTTAAAGTGAAGCTTATATGTCTGCCTTTCTTAAGACATATAAAACATATATGTTTATTAACGAATTCACGTGAAATAAACATTGTTCTGAGAGAGAGTTGCTCGGTCGATCAATCTGTCCGGGGTTAAAGCTCGGCTATTATAAAAGTACACGTATCTTCGCTTTAAATTTAAATATGCCCATGGTAAGGTATTTAGAATGAAGCTTATATTTCTATCTTTCTTGTGACATATAAAACTCTTACGTTTATTAAGGAATCTGTGTGAAATAGGCATGGTTCTGAGATGAATGCTGCGGTTTTCGAGCTCGACGCTCGGCAATGGACGCCTTAAACATCCAGTGGGTGTTATTGGACCCTATACCCATTTTATTTGTGGTTGGAGCCCCATACCCATTCTATGGGTGGTTGGAGCCCCATGCCCATCCTGTGGGTTGTAGTGGACGCCATACTCATCCTGTGGGTGGTATTGGACCCCATACCCTTCCTGTGGGTGGATGTGATCCCCATACTCATCCTGTGGGTGGATGTGACCCTCATACCCATCCTGTGGGTGGTACTGGACCCCTTTCCCACCTAACAGGCGGTAGGTGACAATATACCCATCCTAGCTATAGTTGGTATAGTAGACCGAATACCGTCCTGTTTGCAGTAGTTTACCCCATAGACATTCAAATGTAACATCGTTTTCTGTTAGCGTTCCTACAAAACATTCTTTAAAGATTTTTAAAGCCAAACTATGGTATATAATATTGATTGGTGAAGCACTGTTATTCTATGTAATAATTTATAGTGCTTATTATAATTTACTAAGAACAACTAATATTTCTCAAAACAAAACTACGAGCCTTCAATAGGATATAGCTGATCTGTAATATTATAAGAGCATGGACAACAGTAGGTAAATTTCACAACCCATGTGGGACCTGAAAACTACAATTTTCCTTATAATTGAACCAATCACGAATATTCTGCTATCTATGTTGACGGACGGGTACTGTGACACGTAAATTGGTACGTGAGGAAGAGTTTGGGCCTTGGTAAAAAAAGTAACTGGGAATATATCACATATTTACTAATTCATATTCAACATATTGACTTTAAGCATTAAGTCATATATGTGCTGTCTTGTGTGAGAACGGGTTGAGTATGCACACATACCAATAAACCGTTGGACTCCTTTCTTATTGGTTAACACTGGGTAGTCCACAATGGATTGAATCTTATCTTGTAAGGGAATAATCTTACCTTGCCCTACCTCGTGTCCAAGATAAGTTATTGCACCTCTTGCCCAACTACACTTATTCATATTTATGGTTAACTTTGCGGTTTGCAACACGGTAAACAAGTTCTTAAGGCCTAAGAGATGATCTGCCCAATTCTTACTGTACAAAACAATGTCATCAAGGTAGGCTCTACAATCTGGCACATCCTTGAGTAAGAAATTCATGAGTCTTTGAAAAGTAGCAGGTGCATTTCTCAAACCGAATGGCATGACATTAAATTCATACGCACCATCAGGTGTAACAAAAGCAGTAACCTCCCTAGCATACTCTGTTAATGGGATTTGGTAGTACCCTTTTGACAAATCAAGCTTACTTACATATTCGGCATGTCCTATGGACTCAATACATTCCTCCAACAAGGGTAAAGGAAAAACGTCCACAGTAGTGCGCTTGTTCAGTTTCCTGTAATCCACGCACAATCTCCAGGTTCCATCTGGTTTTGGCACTAACAAACACGGAGAGCTCCAAGTACTTTGACTTGGCCGAATGAAATCATGCTGGAGCAGATATTCCACTTCTGCTTGTATAATTTTCCTCTTTTCGGGATTCACTCGGTACGGATGTTGTCGAATGGGTGTGCTGTCCAGGAGCTGAATGTCGTGTGTGATGAGGTGGGTCTGTGTGGGAACCTCCCCAAACAGAGATGTATGGTTCTCCAGCAGAACCTGGAACTCATCACGTTGCTCCTCCTGTAAATGACATAGCATCTCCCTGCCATTGGAACTGGAACTGAGAAGTTGAATATTAACATCCTGTCCCTCACTACAATTATCCTCGGGTGGTAACTCTTCCCGACTAAAACAACCTACTACACCAGGTCCAACATAAGCTTTTAATCTGTTAATGTGCACAGTCATTTGGGGTTCTGAAAGAGTAGGGTTAATTAGTTTATAAGTTAGGTCTCCCACCTTTTCCACCACTTGGTAGGGTCCTGCGAACTTATGGGACATGGAAGTCCCCATACGAGGTTTCAACACCAACACCAAATCTCCGACATCAAACGACCTGAGCTTAGCCTTGAACTTCTTGTCATATCTTACTTTCATGGTTTGTTGAGTCCTTCCCAGATGTTCTTTCGCCAACTCACGAGCCCGACACAACTTGTCCTTGACCTCACTCAAGTACAATCCACTCTGATGAACAGAGACATCTCCCAACAACTTTTCTTGTAGCATTTTTAGAGGACCTCTTACTTGGTGACCAAACACTAGTTCAAAAGGTGAACAGCCCAATGACTCTTGTAGCCCTTCTCTAGCAGCAAACAACACAAAGGGAAGATTCTCATCCCAGTTACGTGGATGAGTTTCTCCGGTTGTCCTCAACATTTGTTTTAAGGTCTGGTGGAAACGTTCAAGCCCACCTTGGCTTTGTGGATGATATGGACTGGATAATTTGTGCCGAATCCCTCGGGATTCGCAAAAAGTTCTGAAAACTTTAGAAACAAAATTTCCCCCATTGTCACTCTGAATAACTCTAGGCATTCCAAACAACGAAAAGAATCTTTCAAGACACTTGATGAGATTATGAGCTTTGGTATTCCGTAGAGCATAAGCTTCAGGAAATCTTGTAGTCATACACATGAGAGTGAACAAAAACATGTTACCCGACTTAGTCTTAGGTAAAGGACCTACACAATCAATTACAACATGAGTAAAAGGTTCATCAGGAACTACAATAGGTTGCAATGGTGCTCTAGGCACAGATTGATTTGGTTTACCAACAATTTGACAGGGTACACAGTTATGACAATATCTGACCACGTCTTTCTTTAACTTAGGCCAGAAAAAATATTTACATATCTTATGGTACATATTTGTCATACCTTGATGACCTCCCATGGGGTCGTCATGTGCAGCCTGCAGGACCTGCCTACGATACTCATTGGGGACAACGAGTTGGGTTCTAATCTCACAATCATCTGAAGTGGGAGTGCCCTTGGGTCTCCACCTTCTCATCAGAAGTCGATCCTTGAAGAAGAAACCCGTCCCTTCCTCCAATGCATCAACATTATCAGGAGCCTCAGAAATACACTTAATTAAACTAGGATCAGTAGTCTGTACAACACTTAAGGGCAATGACTCAGACTCAGCAGCGAGCGGGCGAGAACCTAGTAGCTTGATCTCTTTTCCCGATTGATCAGAATAAAATGGAGTCATAGCTACTTCGGCCTCACTTTCGACAACTGGTTCACTGGAGACAAGCGGGCAAGGTACAGATAGTTCAGCCTCCTCACCTTCACTTTCCTTGTGGTTTAGGTTCGGCGGGGCTTCTACTACGGCCTCACTCTCATCATCCAGTCGAGTCATAAAGGAATCCTCAAGATCCACCTCCCACTCCTTTACTGAAGGGGTCCTGGTCTTGGGAACAGCAACCTCAGTGAAGACAGGATTACTCTCACCTGTTTGTCCCATTGATCTAGTTACAACACAAGCAGGGTAAATAATATCATCATCTGCTTCTGGTTGAGCTAATACATTATTGGGTTTAGTTAACATGATGGGACACTTGGGCCCTACAACCTTTCGGTTGCCAAAATCATTACCTAGAATAATGTCTACCCCAGGAATGGGCAGTTGTTTACTTACACCAACATTACACCATTCTGAAGTATAGTTAGAATCAAGGTTAACTTGCATTAAGGACACCGGTTGCACACTTCCTGCAATACCTTGGAGAAGCACAACTTCACCAAGATCTCGGGTGTCAACATCCGCAAGTACATTCTGAGTAATAAGAGACTGTGAAGCTCCAGTATCACGGAGTAATTGAACAGTTTTATGTCTACCATTATTACATAATAAGGTACCTGTGGAAATATATGGTTTAAATTCAGCCATCCAATTGGGACCGACTGTAATACATGAAGAATTAATAGGTTGCAATCCTTTACTCATAATAAGACCAGTTGGCCGTAGTTCAGGATGCAAGCTAAAACATGAAGAAATCACATGTCCCCTTCTCTTACAATGTGTACAATGCCTGACAGTGGACACACTGGTAGAACCAACTGTCGGTTTAGAATTAGCATTACTAGGCTTAGATGATCCTGGCAATGGAGTAACAATCTTAGGGTTAGTAAGAGAAGAGTTCACGGGAGTAACTGTCGCACCAGGAGGAGACTTATACTGATAAGGAGTTCTGTGAGCATTATAATTTACTCTACGACTAGGCTTAGGTGAAGTGGCCGTAAATTGGGCCTTAGTCAACAACTCGTGCTCATCAGCGAGCTTTGCCAGCTCATAAATATCCGTTACATTCTTTTGTTCTGCCATAAAAGTAGACTACTTGTCTGGGAGACATGACAATACTTCTTCCATGATAAGAAGAGTCTTTAAAGCATCAAACTCAGTGACTAAAAGTGACTTTAACCATCTGTTGCAAAAATTCGTCTTCTGACGAGTAAAATCTGCTATTGTCTGATCACTTACCCTCCTTAGGTTCCGAAACTTCTGCCTGTGTGCCTCTGGATTTAATTGATACGCATTTAAGATGCTTTTCTTTACAAATTCGTAATCAAAACTATGAGCGTCAGGTAGGGATGTAAAAACCTCCTGACTACGCCCCTTAAATTGAGATTTCATAATGGCTACCCACTGATCCCTTGGCCAGTTCATACTGATGGCAATTTTATAAAAATGTGCAAAGAAAACCTCAGGATCCTCCTCATTGAACTTGGGTAACTCTATATACTTATTCATCCTTATGGGATTATTATCACTATTTGTTGAAACATTACTAGTATTTCCATGCCCAGCTGCCATACGCTGTGTTTCAAGCCTTAAGTTAGTGTCAGCCATTTGTTGTTGAATCTCTAATTGCCTAGTTTGTTCCTCGGCTTGTTACTTCTTTGTGGCATCTAGTTGCAACTGTGCCATAACCTCTAACCGCCTAGTCTCAAGCTCCCTCTGCTGAGCTTCAGCCTCTAATATTTTCTGTTCTTTTGAGCTTCAAGTTCTAATATTCTCTGTTCTTTTTGAGCTTCAAGCTCTAATTGACGAGCTTCTAACTCAAGACGCTTTAACGTCATCTGATCACTCGACTCCTCTCTTAACTCCTCTAGAACTTCTTCCTCTAACTCCCCATTCTCAACAAAATGTATCACGATGACTTTCACAATTTGGGCTTTAACCATTCTATTGTTGGCGGTCAATTCCAAATGATTTGCCATTTGTATTAACTCAGTCTTTTTAAGGCTCTGAATCCCTACAAAGTCTGGGTGAGCCAACAACGATGCAACTTTCTCCTCCATCGTTACTAACACTTGGCACTTGATTCACAACAATAATTAAAACAATGGCACTGCACTACACTTCACTGTAAAATTGTCACCACACTGAAAATTCGCTTGGCCTCACTGCACAAACAAAATATATAGGATGACTTACCTCAAAATCGTGAAACGTTGTTACTTGACACACAGGAAGGCTTGCTTGGCACATGGAATAGTTCTTAAGAAACACACAGACACTTGACACACTGGTACCTAGGAAGGCAAGGTTAGATTAGCACAGTTAAGTTTAAATGGGAACAATATATCCCGGACAGGCCCCCATAACTCTTTGTTACCTATCGTACGTTACGGCTCGTGACCCTGAAACAGCTAACAACAACAAGGTCTAGGGTTACTAAAAAACTGCTGTTCACAAGAGCGGGTCACCAGTATAACCCTTGATAAGTAATGAGCACGTAAATAAAAATCTTCCTTTAGGACTGAAAGAATAGATATAAAATCTTATATAGATATATATTACATAAATCTCAATAGCAAACAGATGATTATTTGGTCACAATATATCACATTAAAAATATCACTGTATCTTCCAGACATTAAATTAATATTATTATATGTATGGCTAT